>NW_026292153.1:0-127373 GCF_023091745.1 Budorcas taxicolor | reverse complement strand
CACGCTTCCTGTCACGTGGATCAAGGGATCTGTGGCTTTCCCTCGAGGCTGTCCCTCGAGGCTTTCCCACGAGGCTTTCCCACAGGGCTGTGCCACGTGCCACCTTGGTGTGAGTCGATCCTCGGCGTGAAAGACGAGCCGGTGAAGGGAAAAGAGGTTCCTCTGGAATGGACTGAGACATCTGGGGGACTCTTGGTATGGTGGCACGACCCTGGAGTTCCTCTCGCCGTTCCGGTTGAGAGGGCCTCCGCTTGAGATGCGACGGGAACGCCGGGAACTCTTTCCCGACGAAGCAGGGAAAGGATCCCTCATCTCGAGCTATGAGGCGGAAACGGGGCTCCTCTGGATGTGGGCGGGACCCTCGTGATTCCTCTCGAGTGGAGACGGCTATGTCGGGGAACTTCTTGATTTGCACCAAGGGTGTGAAGGACCCTTTCAAAGTTCCAGAGGTGAGATGTGATCAGCCTCGAGACGCCTCAGCAGAAATGAGCCTCATCTCGCCTGGAGGGGAGAACCTCCTGGATTTTGTCGAGTTGCGGCAGGTCTTCTCGAGTTACGACGGGGACCTCAGGGACCCGCTCTGGTGGCCTCAGGAAAGGCCAGTCCCCATGCGAGTTGCTAGGGCGCCTCTCAGGATTCCTCTCCCGTCCATGCCGGGGCCTCAGTCCTTGTGTGGAGTCGGGGCCGGAACCTGAGGATTCCTCTCCAGTGTTGCCATGGATCTTGGGGGTGCTTCTGAGTCTCCCCAGGGGAGTCAGGCCTCGTCTCGAGTGGGGGCATGCACGTGCGCTTTCCTCCCGAGCTGCAGCAGTAGTGTCACGCTTCCTGTCACGTGGATCAAGGGATCTGTGGCTTTCCCTCGAGGCTGTCCCTCGAGGCTTTCCCACGAGGCTTTCCCACAGGGCTGTGCCACGTGCCACCTTGGTGTGAGTCGATCCTCGGCGTGAAAGACGAGCCGGTGAAGGGAAAAGAGGTTCCTCTGGAATGGACTGAGACATCTGGGGGACTCTTGGAATGGTGGCACGACCCTGAAGTTCCTCTCGCCGTTCCTGTTGAGAGGGCCTCCTCTTGAGATGCGACGGGTACGCCGGGAACTCTTTCCCGACGAAGCAGGGAAAGGATCCCTCATCTCGAGCTACGAGGCGGAAACGGGGCTCCTCTGGATGTGGGCGGGACCCTCGTGATTCCTCTCGAGTGGAGACGGCTATGTCGGGGAACTTCTTGATTTGTACCAAGGGTGTGAAGGACCCTTTCGAAGTTCCAGAGGTGAGGTGTGATCAGCCTCGAGACGCCTCAGCGGAAATGGGCCTCATCTCGCCTGGAGGGGAGAACCTCCTGGATTTTCTCGAGTTGCGGCAGGTCTTCTCGAGTTACGACGGGGACCACAGGGACCCGCTCTGGTGGCCTCAGGAAAGGCCAGTCCCCATGCGAGTTGCTAGGCGACCTCTCGGGATTCCTCTCCCGTCCATGCCGGGGCCTCAGTCCTTGTGTGGAGTCGGGGCCGGAACCTGAGGATTCCTCTCCAGTGTTGCCATGGATCTTGGGGTGCTTCTGAGTCTCCCCAGGGGAGTCAGGCCTCGTCTCGAGTGGGGGCATGCACGTGCGCTTTCCTCCCGAGCTGCAGCAGTAGTGTCACGCTTCCTGTCACGTGGATCAAGGGATCTGTGGCTTTCCCTCGAGGCTGTCCCTCGAGGCTTTCCCACGAGGCTTTCCCACAGGGCTGTGCCACGTGCCACCTTGGTGTGAGTCGATCCTCGGCGTGAAAGACGAGCCGGTGAAGGGAAAAGAGGTTCCTCTGGAATGGACTGAGACATCTGGGGGACTCTTGGTATGGTGGCACGACCCTGGAGTTCCTCTCGCCGTTCCGGTTGAGAGGGCCTCCGCTTGAGATGCGACGGGAACGCCGGGAACTCTTTCCCGACGAAGCAGGGAAAGGATCCCTCATCTCGAGCTATGAGGCGGAAACGGGGCTCCTCTGGATGTGGGCGGGACCCTCGTGATTCCTCTCGAGTGGAGACGGCTATGTCGGGGAACTTCTTGATTTGCAGCAAGGGTGTTAAGGACCCTTTCGAAGTTCCAGAGGTGAGATGTGATCAGCCTCGAGACGCCTCAGCAGAAATGAGCCTCATCTCGCCTGGAGGGGAGAACCTCCTGGATTTTGTCGAGTTGCGGCAGGTCTTCTCGAGTTACGACGGGGACCTCAGGGACCCGCTCTGGTGGCCTCAAGAAAGGCCAGTCCCCATGCGAGTTGCTAGGGGGCCTCTCGGGATTCCTCTCCCGTCCATGCCGGGGCCTCAGTCCTTGTGTGGAGTCGGGGCCGGAACCTGATGATTCCTCTCCAGTGTTGCCATGGTTCTTTGGGAGCTTCTGAGTCTCCCGAGGGGAGTCAGGACTCGTCTCGAGTGGGGGCATTCACGGGCGCTTTCCTCCCGAGCTGCAGCAGTAGTGTCACGCTTCCTGTCACGTGAATCAAGGGATCTGTGGCTTTCCCTCGAGGCTGTCCCTCGAGGCTTTCCCACGAGGCTTTCCCACAGGGCTGTGCCACGTGCCACCTTGGTGTGAGTCGATCCTCGGCGTAAAAGATGAGCCGGTGAAGGGAAAAGAGGTTCCTCTGGAATTGACTGAGACATCTGGGGGACTCTTGGAATGCTGGCACGACCCTGGAGTTCCTCTCGCCGTTCCTGTTGAGAGGGCCTCCTCTTGAGATGCGACGGGAAGGCCGGGAACTCTTTCCCGACGAAGCAGGGAAAGGATCCCTCATCTCGAGCTACGAGGCGGAAACGGGGCTCCTCTGGATGTGGGCGGGACCCTCGTGATTCCTCTCGAGTGGAGACGGGTATGTCGGGGAACTTCTTGATTTGCACCAAGGGTGTGAAGGACCCTTTCGAAGTTCAGAGGTGAGGTGTGATCAGCCTCGAGACGCCTCAGCAGAAATGGGCCTCATCTCGCCTGGAGGGGAGAACCTCCTGGATTTTCTCGAGTTGCGGCAGGTCTTCTCAAGTTACGACGGGGACCTCAGGGACCCGCTCTGGTGGTCTCAGGAAATGCCAGTCCCCATGCGAGTTGCTAGGGGACCTCTCGGGATTCCTCTCCCGTCCATGCCGGGGCCTCAGTCCTTGTGTGGAGTCGGGGCCGGAACCTGAGGATTCCTCTCCAGTGTTGCCATGGATCTTGGGGTGCTTCTGAGTCTCCCCAGGGGAGTCAGGCCTCGTCTCGAGTGGGGGCATGCACGTGCGCTTTCCTTCCGAGCTGCAGCAGTAGTGTCACGCTTCCTGTCACGTGGATCAAGGGATCTGTGGCTTTCCCTCGAGGCTGTCCCTCGAGGCTTTCCCACGAGGCTTTCCCACAGGGCTGTGCCACGTGCCACCTTGGTGTGAGTCGATCCTCGGCGTGAAGGACGAGCCGTTGAAGGGAAAAGAGCTTCCTCTGGAATGGACTGAGACATTTTCGGGACTCTTGCAATGGTGTCACGACCCTGGAGTTCCTCTCGCCGTTCCTGTTGAGAGGGCCTCCTCTTGAGATGCGACGGGAACGCCAGGAACTCTTTCCCGACGATGCAGGGAAAGGATCCCTCATCTCGAGCTACGAGGTGGAAACAGGGCTCCTCTGGATGTGGGCGGGACCCTCGTGATTCCTCTCGAGTGGAGACGGCTAGGTCGGGGAACTTCTTGATTTGCACCAAGGGTGTGAAGGACCCTTTCAAAGTTCCAGAGGGGAGGTGTGATCAGCCTCGAGACGCCTCAGTGGAAATGGGCCTCATCTCGCCTGGAGGGGAGAACCTCCTGTATTTTCTCGAGTTTCGGCAGGTCTTCTCGAGTTACGACGGGGACCTCAGGGACCGGCTCTGGTGGCCTCAGGAAAGGCCAGTCCCATGCGAGTTTCTAGGGGACCTCTCGGGATTCCTCTCCCGTCCATGCCGGGGCCTCAGTCCTTGTGTGGAGTCGGGGCCGGAACCTGAGGATTCCTCTCCAGTGTTGCCATGGATCTTGGGGTGCTTCTGAGTCTCCCCAGGGGAGTCAGGCCTCGTCTCGAGTGGGGGAATGCACGTGCGCTTTCCTCCCGAGCTGCAGCAGTAGTGTCACGCTTCCTGTCACGTGGATCAAGGGATCTGTGGCTTTCCCTCGAGGCTGTCCCTCGAGGCTTTCCCACGAGGCTTTCCCACGAGGCTTTCCCACAGGGCTGTGCCACGTGCCACCTTGGTGTGAGTCGATCCTCGGCGTGAAAGACGAGCCGGTGAAGGGAAAAGAGGTTCCTCTGGAATGGACTGAGACATCTGGGGGACTCTTGGAATGGTGGCACGACCCTGGAGTTCCTCTCGCCGTTCCTGTTGAGAGGGCCTCCTCTTGAGATGCGACGGGAACGCCGGGAAATCTTTCCCGACGAAGCAGGGAAAGGATCCCTCATCTCGAGCTACGAGGCGGAAACGGGGCTCCTCTGGATGTGGGCGGGACCCTCGTGATTCCTCTCGAGTGGAGACGGCTAGGTCGGGGAACTTCTTGATTTGCACCAAGGGTGTGAAGGACCCTTTCGAAGTTCCAGAGGTGAGGTGTGATCAGCCTCGAGACGCCTCAGCGGAAATGGGCCTCATCTCGCCTGGAGGGGAGAACCTCCTGGATTTTCTCGAGTTGCGACAGGTCTTCTCGATTTACGACGGTGACCTCAGGGACCCGCTCTGGTGGCCTCAGGAAAGGCCAGTCCCCATGCGAGTTGCTAGGGCGCCTCTCAGGATTCCTCTCCCGTCCATGCCGGGGCCTCAGTCCTTGTGTGGAGTCGGGGCCGGAACCTGAGGATTCCTCTCCAGTGTTGCCATGGATCTTGGGGTGCTTCTGAGTCTCCCCAGGGGAGTCAGGCCTCGTCTCGAGTGGGGGCATGCACGTGCGCTTTCCTCCCGAGCTGCAGCAGTAGTGTCACGCTTCCTGTCACGTGGATCAAGGGATCTGTGGCTTTCCCTCGAGGCTGTCCCTCGAGGCTTTCCCACGAGGCTTTCCCACAGGGCTGTGCCACGTGCCACCTTGGTGTGAGTCGATCCTCGGCGTGAAAGACGAGCCGGTGAAGGGAAAAGAGGTTCCTCTGGAATGGACTGAGACATCTGGGGACTCTTGGAATGGTGGCACGACCCTGGAGTTCCTCTCGCCGTTCCTGTTGAGAGGGCCTCCTCTTGAGATGCGACGGGAACGCCGGGAACTCTTTCCCGACGAAGCAGGGAAAGGATCCCTCATCTCGAGCTACGAGGCTGAAACGGGGCTCCTCTGGATGTGGGCGGGACCCTCGTGATTCCTCTCGAGTGGAGACGGCTATGTCGGGGAACTTCTTGATTTGCACCAAGGGTGTGAAGGACCCTTTCGAAGTTCCAGAGGTGAGATGTGATCAGCCTCGAGACGCCTCAGCAGAAATGAGCCTCATCTCGCCTGGAGGGAGAACCTCCTGGATTTTGTCGAGTTGCGGCAGGTCTTCTCGAGTTACGACGGGGACCTCAGGGACCCGCTCTGGTGGCCTCAGGAAAGGCCAGTCCCCATGCGAGTTGCTAGGGGGCCTCTCGGGATTCCTCTCCCGTCCATGCCGGGGCCTCAGTCCTTGTGTGGAGTCGGGGCCGGAACCTGAGGATTCCTCTCCAGTGTTGCCATGGATCTTTGGGAGCTTCTGAGTCTCCCCAGGGGAGTCAGGACTCGTCTCGTGTGGGGGCATTCTCGGGCGATTTCCTCCCGAGCTGCAGCAGTAGTGTCACGCTTCCTGTCACGTGGATCAAGGGATCTGTGGCTTTCCCTCGAGGCTGTCCCTCGAGGCTTTCCCACGAGGCTTTCCCACAGGGCTGTGCCACGTGCCACCTTGGTGTGAGTCGATCCTCGGCGTGAAAACGAGCCGGTGAAGGGAAAAGAGGTTCCTCTGGAATGGAATGAGACATCTGGGGGACTCTTGGAATGGTGGCACGACCCTGAAGTTCCTCTCGCTGTTCCTGTTGAGAGCCCTCCTCTAGAGATGCGACGGGTACGCCGGGAACTCTTTCCCGACGAAGCAGGGAAAGGATCCCTCATTTCGAGCTACGAGGCGGAAACGGGGCTCCTCTGGATGTGGGCGGGACCCTCGTGATTCCTCTCGAGTGGAGACGGCTATGTCGGGGAACTTCTTGATTTGTACCAAGGGTGTGAAGGACACTTTCGAAGTTCCAGAGGTGAGGTGTGATCAGCCTCGAGACGCCTCAGCGGAAATGGGCCTCATGTCGCCTGGAGGGAGAACCTCCTGGATTTTCTCGAGTTGCGGCAGGTTTTCTCGAGTTACGACGGGGACCACAGGGACCCGCTCTGGTGGCCTCAGGAAAGGCCAGTCCCCATGCGAGTTGCTAGGGGACCTCTCGGGATTCCTCTCCCGTCCATGCTGGGGCCTCAGTCCTTGTGTAGAGTCGGGGCCGGAACCTGAGGATTCCTCTCCAGTGTTGCCATGGATCTTGGGGTGCTTCTGAGTCTCCCCAGGGGAGTCAGGCCTCGTCTCGAGTGGGGGCATGCACGTGCGCTTTCCTCCGAGCTGCAGCAGTAGTTTCACGCTTCCTGTCACGTGCATCAAGGGATCTGTGGCTTTCCCTCGAGGCTGTCCCTCGAGGCTTTCCCACGAGGCTTTCCCACCGGGCTGTGCCACGTGCCACCTTGGTGTGAGTCGATCCTCGGCGTGAAAGACGAGCCGGTGAAGGGAAAAGAGGTTCCTCTGGAATGGACTGAGACATCTGGGGGACTCTTGGTATGGTGGCACGACCCTGGAGTTCCTCTCGCCGTTCCGGTTGAGAGGGCCTCCCCTTGAGATGCGACGGGAACGCCGGGAACTCTTTCCCGACGAAGCAGGGAAAGGATCCCTCATCTCGAGCTACGAGGCGGAAACGGGGCTCCTCTGGATGTGGGCGGGACCCTCGTGATTCCTCTCGAGTGGAGACGGCTATGTCGGGGAACTTCTTGATTTGCACCAAGGGTGTGAAGGACCCTTTCGAAGTTCCAGAGGTGAGATGTGATCAGCCTCGAGACGCCTCAGCAGAAATGAGCCTCATCTCGCCTGGAGGGGAGAACCTCCTGGATTTTGTCGAGTTGCGGCAGGTCTTCTCGAGTTACGACGGGGACCTCAGGGACCCGCTCTGGTGACCTCAAGAAAGGCCAGTCCCCATGCGAGTTGCTAGGGGGCCTCTCGGGATTCCTCTCCCGTCCATGCCGGGGCCTCAGTCCTTGTGTGGAGTCGGGGCCGGAACCTGAGGATTCCTCTCCAGTGTTGCCATGGTTCTTTGGGAGCTTCTGAGTCTCCCCAGGGGAGTCAGGACTCGTCTCGAGTGGGGGCATTCACGGGCGCTTTCCTCCCGAGCTGCAGCAGTAGTGTCACGCTTCCTGTCACGTGAATCAAGGGATCTGTGGCTTTCCCTCGAGGCTGTCCCTCGAGGCTTTCCCACGAGGCTTTCCCACAGGGCTGTGCCACGTGCCACCTTGGTGTGAGTCGATCCTCGGCGTGAAAGACGAGCCGGTGAAGGGAAAAGAGGTTCCTCTGGAATGGACTGAGACATCTGGGGGACTCTTGAAATGCTGGCACGACCCTGGAGTTCCTCTCGCCGTTCCTGTTGAGAGGGCCTCCTCTTGAGATGCGACGGGAACGCCGGGAACTCTTTCCCGACGAAGCAGGGAAAGGATCCCTCATCTCGAGCTACGAGGCGGAAACGGGGCTCCTCTGGATGTGGGCGGGACCCTCGTGATTCCTCTCGAGTGGAGACGGCTATGTCGGGGAACTTCTTGATTTGCACCAAGGGTGTGAAGGACCCTTTCGAAGTTCCAGAGGGGAGGTGTGATCAGCCTCGAGACACCTCAGTGGAAACGGGCCTCATCTCGCCTGGAGGGGAGAACCTCCTGGATTTTCTCGAGTTGCGGCAGGTCTTCTCGAGTTACGACGGGGACCTCAGGGACCCGCTCTGGTGGCCTCAGGAAAGGCCAGTCCCCATGCGAGTTGCTAGGGGACCTCTCGGGATTCCTCTCCCGTCCATGCCGGGGCCTCAGTCCTTGTGTGGAGTCGGGGCCGGAACCTGAGGATTCCTCTCCAGTGTTGCCATGGATCTTGGGGTGCTTCTGAGTCTCCCCAGGGGAGTCAGGCCTCGTCTCGAGTGGGGCATGCACGTGCGCTTTCCTCCCGAGCTGCAGCAGTAGTGTCACGCTTCCTGTCACGTGGATCAAGGGATCTGTGGCTTTCCCTCGAGGCTGTCCCTCGAGGCTTTCCCACGAGGCTTTCCCACGAGGCTTTCCCACAGGGCTGTGCCACGTGCCACCTTGGTGTGAGTCGATCCTCGGCGTGAAAGACGAGCCGGTGAAGGGAAAAGAGGTTCCTCTGGAATGGACTGAGACATCTGGGGGACTCTTGGAATGGTGGCACGACCCTGGAGTTCCTCTCGCCGTTCCTGTTGAGAGGGCCTCCTCTTGAGATGCGACTGGAACGCCGGGAAATCTTTCCCGACGAAGCAGGGAAAGGATCCCTCATCTCGAGCTACGAGGTGGAAACGGGGCTCCTCTGGATGTGGGCGGGACCCTCGTGATTACTCTCGAGTGGAGACGGCTAGGTCGGGGAACTTCTTGATTTGCACCAAGGGTGTGAAGGACCCTTTCGAAGTTCCAGAGGTGAGGTGTGATCAGCCTCGAGACGCCTCAGCGGAAATGGGCCTCATCTCGCCTGGAGGGGAGAACCTCCTGGATTTTCTCGAGTTGCGACAGGTCTTCTCGATTTACGACGGTGACCTCAGGGACCCGCTCTGGTGGCCTCAGGAAAGGCCAGTCCCCATGCGAGTTGCTAGGGGACCTCTCGGGATTCCTCTCCCGTCCATGCCGGGGCCTCAGTCCTTGTGTGGAGTCGGGGCCGGAACCTGAGGATTCCTCTCCAGTGTTGCCATGGATCTTGGGTGCTTCTGAGTCTCCCCAGGGGAGTCAGGCCTCGTCTCGAGTGGGGGCATGCACGTGCGCTTTCCTCCCGAGCTGCAGCAGTAGTGTCACGCTTCCTGTCACGTGGATCAAGGGATCTGTGGCTTTCCCTCGAGGCTGTCCCTCGAGGCTTTCCCACGAGGCTTTCCCACAGGGCTGTGCCACGTGCCACCTTGGTGTGAGTCGATCCTCGGCGTGAAAGACAAGACGGTGAAGGGAAAAGAGGTTCCTCTGGAATGGACTGAGACATCTGGGGGACTCTTGGAATGGTGGCACGACCCTGGAGTTCCTCTCGCCGTTCCTGTTGAGAGGGCCTCCTCTTGAGATGCGACGGGAACGCCGGGAACTCTTTCCCGACGAAGCAGGGAAAGGATCCCTCATCTCGAGCTACGAGGCGGAAACGGGGCTCCTCTGGATGTGGGCGGGACCTTCGTGATTACTCTCGAGTGGAGACGGCTAGGTCGGGGAACTTCTTGATTTGCACCAAGGCTGTGAAGGACCCTTTCGAAGTTCCAGAGGTGAGGTGTGATCAGCCTCGAGACGCCTCAGCGGAAATGGGCCTCCTCTCGCCTGGATGGGAGAACCTCCTGGATTTTCTCGAGTTGCGACAGGTCTTCTCGAGTTACGACGGGGACCTCAGGGACCCGCTCTGGTGGCCTCAGGAAAGGCCAGTCCCCATGCGAGTTGCTAGGGGACCTCTTGGGATTCCTCTCCCGTCCATGCCGGGTCCTCAGTCCTTGTGTGGAGTCGGGGCCGGAACCTGAGGATTCCTCTCCAGTGTTGCCAGGGATCTTGGGGTGCTTCTGAGTCTCCCCAGGGGAGTCAGGCCTCGTCTCGAGTGGGGGCATGCACGTGCGCTTTCCTCCCGAGCTGAAGCAGTAGTGTCATGCTTCCTGTCACGTGGATCAAGGGATCTGTGGCTTTCCCTCCAGGCTGTCCCTCGAGGCTTTCCCACGAGGCTTTCCCACAGGGCTGTGCCACGTGCCACCTTGGTGTGAGTCGATCCTCTGCGTAAAAGATGAGCCGGTGAAGGGAAAAGAGGTTCCTCTGGAATGGACTGAGACATCTGGGGGACTCTTGGAATGGTGGCACGACCCAGGAGTTCCTCTCGCCGTTCCTGTTGAGAGGGACTCCTCTTGAGATGCGACGGGAACGCCGGGAACTCTTTCCCGACGAAGCAGGGAAAGGATCCCTCATCTCGAGCTACTAGGCGGAAACGGGGCTCCTCTGGATGTGGGCGGGACCCTCGTGATTCCTCTCGAGTGGAGACGGGTATGTCGGGGAACTTCTTGATTTGCACCAAGGGTGTGAAGGACCCTTTCGAAGTTCCATAGGTGAGGTGTGATCAGCCTCGAGACGCCTCAGCGGAAATGGGCCTCATCTCGCCTGGAGGGGAGAACCTCCTGGATTTTCTCGAGTTGCGGCAGGTCTTCTCGAGTTACGACGGGGACCAAAGGGACCCGCTCTGGTGGCCTCAGGAAATGCCAGTCCCCATGCGAGTTGCTCGGGGACATCTCGGGATTCCTCTCCCGTCCATGCCGGGGCCTCAGTCCTTGTGTGGAGTCGGGGCCGTAACCTGAGGATTCCTCTCCAGGGTTGCCATGGATCTTGGGGTGCTTCTGAGTCTCCCCAGGGGAGTCAGGCCTCCTCTCGAGTGGGGGCATGCACGTGCGCTTTCCTTCCCAGACGGCAGCAGTAGTGTCACGCTTCCTGTCACGTGGATCAAGGGATCTGTGGCTTTCCCTCGAGGCTGTCCCTCGAGGCTTTCCCACGAGGCTTTCCACAGGGCTGTGCCACGTGCCACCTTGGTGTGAGTCGATCCTCGGCGTGAAAGACGAGCCGTTGAAGGGAAAAGAGCTTCCTCTGGAATGGACTGAGACATTTTCGGGACTCTTGCAATGGTGGCACGACCCTGGAGTTCCTCTCGCGGTTCCTGTTGAGAGGGCCTCCTCTTGAGATGCGACGGGAACGCCGGGAACTCTTTCCCGACGAAGCAGGGAAAGGATCCCTCATCTCGAGCTACGAGGCCGAAACGGGGCTCCTCTGGATGTGGGCGGGACCCTCGTGATTCCTCTCGAGTGGAGACGGGTATGTCGGGGAACTTCTTGATTTGCACCAAGGGTGTGAAGGACCCTTTCGAAGTTCCAGAGGTGAGGTGTGATCAGCCTCGAGACGCCTCAGCGGAAATGGGCCTCATCTCGCCTGGAGGGGAGAACCTCCTGGATTTTCTCGAGTTGCGGCAGGTCTTCTCGAGTTACGACGGGGACCTCAGGGACCCGCTCTGGTGGCCTCAGGAAAGGCCAGTCCCCATGCGTGTTTCTAGGGGACCTCTCGGGATTCCTCTCCCGTCCATGCCGGGGCCTCAGTCCATGTGTGGAGTCGGGGCCGGATCCTGAGGATTCCTCTCCAGTGTTGCCATGGATCTTGGGGTGCTTCTGAGTCTCCCCAGGGGAGTCAGGCCTCGTCTCGAGTGGGGGCATGCACGTGCGCTTTCCTCCCGAGCTGCAGCAATAGTGTCACGCTTCCTGTCACGTGCATCAAGGGATCTGTGGCTTTCCCTCGAGGCTGTCCCTCGAGGCTTTCCCACGAGGCTTTCCCACAGGGCTGTGCCACGTGCCACCTTGGTGTGAGTCGATCCTCGGCGTGAAAGACGAGCCGGTGAAGGAAAAAGAGGTTCCTCTGGAAAGGACTGAGACATCTGGGGGACTCTTGGAAAGGTGGCACGACCCTGGAGTTCCTCTCGCCGTTCCTGTTGAGAGGGCCTCCTCTAGAGATGCGATGGGAACGCCGGGAAATCTTTCCCGACGAAGCAGGGAAAGGATCCCTCATCTCGAGCTACGAGGCGGAAACGGGGCTCCTCTGGATGTGGGCGGGACCCTCGTGATTACTCTCGAGTGAAGACGGCTAGGTCGGGGAACTTCTTGATTTGCACCAAGGGTGTGAAGGACCCTTTCGAAGTTCCAGAGGTGAGGTGTGATCAGCCTCGAGACGCCTCAGCCTAAATGGGCCTCATCTCGCCTGGAGGGGAGAACCTCCTGGATTTTCTCGAGTTGCGACAGGTCTTCTCGAGTTACGACGGGGACCTCAGGGACCCGCTCTGGTGGCCTCAGGAAATGCCCGTCCCCATGCGAGTTGCTCGGGGACCTCTCGGGATTCCTCTCCCGTCCATGCCGGGGCCTCAGTCCTTGTGTGGATTCGTGGCCGTAACCTGAGGATTCCTCTCCAGGGTTGCCATGGATCTTGGGGTGCTTCTGAGTCTCCCCAGGGGAGTCAGGCTTCCTCTCGAGTGGGGGCATGCACGTGCGCTTTCCTTCCGAGCTGCAGCAGTAGTGTCACGCTTCCTGTCACGTGGATCAAGGGATCTGTGGCTTTCCCTCGAGGCTGTCCCTCGAGGCTTTCCCACGAGGCTTTCCCACAGGGCTGTGCCACGTGCCACCTTGCTGTGAGTCGATCCTCGGCGTGAAAGACGAGCCGTTGAAGGGAAAAGAGCTTCCTCTGGAATGGACTGAGACATTTTCGGGACTCTTGCAATGGTGGCACGACCCTGGAGTTCCTCTCGCCGTTCCTGTTGAGAGGGCCTCCTCTTGAGATGCGACGGGAACGCCGGGAACTCTTTCCCGAAGAAGCAGTTAAAGGATCCCTCATCTCGATCTACGAGGTGGAAACGGGGCTCCTCTGGATGTGGGCGGGACCCTCGTGATTCCTCTCGAGTGGAGACGGCTAGGTCGGGGAACTTCTTGATTTGCACCAAGGGTGTGAAGGACCCTTTCGAAGTTCCAGAGGGGAGGTGTGATCAGCCTCGAGACGCCTCAGTTTAAATGGGCCTCATCTCGCCTGGAGGGGAGAACCTCCTGGATTTTCTCGAGTTGCGGCAGGTCTTCTCGAGTTACGACGGGGACCTCAGGGACCCGCTCTGGTGGCCTCAGGAAAGGCCAGTCCCCATGCGAGTTGCTAGGGGACCTCTCGGGATTCCTCTCCCGTCCATGCCGGGGCCTCAGTCCTTGTGTGGAGTCGGGGCCGGAACCTGAGGATTCCTCTCCAGTGTTGCCATGGATCTTGGGGTGCTTCTGAGTCTCCCCAGGGGAGTCAGGCCTCGTCTCGAGTGGGGGCATGCACGTGCGCTTTCCTCCCGAGCTGCAGCATTAGTGTCACGCTTCCTGTCACGTGGATCAAGGGATCTGTGGCTTTCCCTCGAGGCTGTCCCTCGAGGCTTTCCCACGAGGCTTTCCCACAGGGCTGTGCCACGTGCCACCTTGGTGTGAGTCGATCCTCGGCGTGAAAGACGAGCCGGTGAAGGGAAAAGAGGTTCCTCTGGAATGGACTGAGACTTCTGGGGGACTCTTGGAATGGTGGCACGACCCTGGGGTTCCTCTCGCCGTTCCTGTTGAGAGGGCCTCCTCTTGAGATGCGACGGGAACGCCGGGAACTCTTTCCCGACGAAGCAGGGAAAGGATCCCTCATCTCGAGCTACGAGGCGGAAACGGGGCTCCTCTGGATGTGGGCGGGACCCTCGTGATTCCTCTCGAGTGGAGACGGGTATGTCGGGGAACTTCTTGATTTGCACCAAGGGTGTGAAGGACTCTTTCGAAGTTCCAGAGGTGAGGTGTGATCAGCCTCGAGACGCCTCAGCGGAAATGGGCCTCATCTCGCCTGGAGGGGAGAACCTCCTGGATTTTCTCGAGTTGCGACAGGTCTTCTCGAGTTACGACGGGGACCTCAGGGACCCGCTCTGGTGGCCTCAGGAAATGCCAGTCCCCATGCGAGTTGCTCGGGGACCTCTCGGGATTCCTCTCCCGTCCATGCCGGGGCCTCAGTCCTTGTGTGGATTCGGGGCCGTAACCTGAGGATTCCTCTCCAGGGTTGCCATGGATCTTGGGGTGCTTCTGAGTCTCCCCAGGGGAGTCAGGCTTCCTCTCGAGTGGGGGCATGCACGTGCGCTTTCCTTCCGAGCTGCAGCAGTAGTGTCACGCTTCCTGTCACGTGGATCAAGGGATCTGTGGCTTTCCCTCGAGGCTGTCCCTCGAGGCTTTCCCACGAGGCTTTCCCACAGGGCTGTGCCACGTGCCACCTTGGTCTGAGTCGATCCTCGGCGTGAAAGACGAGCCGGTGAAGGGAAAAGAGCTTCCTCTGGAATGGACTGAGACATTTTCGGGACTCTTGCAATGGTGGCACGACCCTGGAGTTCCTCTCGCCGTTCCTGTTGAGAGGGCCTCCTCTTGAGATGCGACGGGAACGCCGGGAACTCTTTCCCGAAGAAGCAGGGAAAGGATCCCTCATCTCGAGCTACGAGGTGGAAACGGGGCTCCTCTGGATGTGGGCGGGACCCTCGTGATTCCTCTCGAGTGGAGACAGCTAGGTCGGGGAACTTCTTGATTTGCACCAAGGGTGTGAAGGACCCTTTCGAAGTTCCAGAGGGGAGGTGTGATCAGCCTCGAGACGCCTCAGTTTAAATGGGCCTCATCTCGCCTGGAGGGGAGAACCTCCTGGATTTTCTCGAGTTGCGGCAGGTCTTCTCGAGTTACGACGGGGACCTCAGGGACCCGCTCTGGTGGCCTCAGGAAAGGCCAGTCCCCATGCGAGTTGCTAGGGGACCTCTCGGGATTCCTCTCCCGTCCATGCCGGGGCCTCAGTCCTTGTGTGGAGTCGGGGCCGGAACCTGAGGATTCCTGTCCAGTGTTGCCATGGATCTTGGGGTGCTTCTGAGTCTCCCCAGGGGAGTCAGGCCTCGTCTCGAGTGGGGGCATGCACGTGCGCTTTCCTCCCGAGCTGCAGCATTAGTGTCACGCTTCCTGTCACGTGGATCAAGGGATCTGTGGCTTTCCCTCGAGGCTGTCCCTCGAGGCTTTCCCACGAGGCTTTCCCACAGGGCTGTGCCACGTGCCACCTTGGTGTGAGTCGATCCTCGGCGTGAAAGACGAGCCGGTGAAGGGAAAAGAGGTTCCTCTGGAATGGACTGAGACTTCTGGGGGACTCTTGGAATGGTGGCACGACCCTGGGGTTCCTCTCGCCGTTCCTGTTGAGAGGGCCTCCTCTTGAGATGCGACGGGAACGCCGGGAACTCTTTCCCGACGAAGCAGGGAAAGGATCCCTCATCTCGAGCTACGAGGCGGAAACGGGGCTCCTCTGGATGTGGGCGGGACCCTCGTGATTCCTCTCGAGTGGAGACGGGTATGTCAGGGAACTTCTTGATTTGCACCAAGGGTGTGAAGGACCCTTTCGAAGTTCCATAGGTGAGGTGTGATCAGCCTCGAGACGCCTCAGCGGAAATGGGCCTCATCTCGCCTGGAGGGGAGAACCTCCTGGATTTTCTCGAGTTGCGGCAGGTCTTCTCGATTTACGACGGGGACCACAGGGACCCGCTCTGGTGGCCTCAGGAAATGCCAGTCCCCATGCGAGTTGCTCGGGGACCTCTCGGGATTCCTCTCCCGGCCATGCCGGGGCCTCAGTCCTTGTGTGGAGTCGGGGCCGTAACCTGAGGATTCCTCTCCAGGGTTGCCATGGATCTTGGGGTGCTTCTTAGTCTCCCCAGGGGAGTCAGGCCTCCTCTCGAGTGGGGGCATGCACGTGCGCTTTCCTTCCGAGCGACAGCAGTAGTGTCACGCTTCCTGTCACGTGGATCAAGGGATCTGTGGCTTTCCCTCGAGGCTGTCCCTCGAGGCTTTCCCACGAGGCTTTCCACAGGGCTGTGCCACGTGCCACCTTGGTGTGAGTCGATCCTCGGCGTGAAAGACGAGCCGTTGAAGGGAAAAGAGCTTCCTCTGGAATGGACTGAGACATTTTCGGGACTCTTGCAATGGTGGCACGACCCTGGAGTTCCTCTCGCGGTTCCTGTTGAGAGGGCCTCCTCTTGAGATGCGACGGGAACGCCGGGAACTCTTTCCCGACGAAGCAGGGAAAGGATCCCTCATCTCGAGCTACGAGGCGGAAACGGGGCTCCTCTGGATGTGGGCGGGACCCTCGTGATTCCTCTCGAGTGGAGACGGCTATGTCGGGGAACTTCTTGATTTGCACCAAGGGTGTGAAGGACCCTTTCGAAGTTCCAGAGGGGAGGTGTGATCAGCCTCGAGACGCCTCAGCGGAAATGGGCCTCATCTCGCCTGGAGGGGAGAACCTCCTGGATTTTCTCGAGTTGCGGCAGGTCTTCTCGAGTTACGACGGGGACCACAGGGACCCGCTCTGGTGGCCTCAGGAAATGCCAGTCCCCATGCGAGTTGCTCGGGGACCTCTCGGGATTCCTCTCCCGTCCATGCCGGGGCCTCAGTCCTTGTGTGGAGTCGGGGCCGTAACCTGAGGATTCCTCTCCAGGGTTGCCATGGATCTTGGGGTGCTTCTGAGTCTCCCCAGGGGAGTCAGGCTTCCTCTCGATTGGGGGCATGCACGTGCGCTTTCCTTCCGAGCTGCAGCAGTAGTGTCACGCTTCCTGTCACGTGGATCAAGGGATCTGTGGCTTTCCCTCGAGGCTGTCCCTCGAGGCTTTCCCACGAGGCTTTCCCACAGGGCTGTGCCACGTGCCACCTTGGTGTGAGTCGATCCTCGGCGTGAAAGACGAGCCGTTGAAGGGAAAAGAGCTTCCTCTGGAATGGACTGAGACCTTTTCGGGACTCTTGCAATGGTGGCACGACCCTGGAGTTCCTCTCGCCGTTCCTGTTGAGAGGGCCTCCTCTTGAGATGCGACGGGAACGCCGGGAACTCTTTCCCGAAGAAGCAGGGAAAGGATCCCTCATCTCGAGCTACGAGGTGGAAACGGGGCTCCTCTGGATGTGGGCGGGACCCTCGTGATTCCTCTCGAGTGGAGACGGCTAGGTCGGGGAACTTCTTGATTTGCACCAAGGGTGTGAAGGACCCTTTCGAAGTTCCAGAGGGGAGGTGTGATCAGCCTCGAGACGCCTCAGTTTAAATGGGCCTCATCTCGCCTGGAGGGGAGAACCTCCTGGATTTTCTCGAGTTGCGGCAGGTCTTCTCGAGTTACGACGGGGACCTCAGGGACCCGCTCTGGTGGCCTCAGGAAAGGCCAGTCCCCATGCGAGTTGCTAGGGGACCTCTCGGGATTCCTCTCCCGTCCATGCCGGGGCCTCAGTCCTTGTGTGGAGTCGGGGCCGGAACCTGAGGATTCCTCTCCAGTGTTGCCATGGATCTTGGGGTGCTTCTGAGTCTCCCCAGGGGAGTCAGGCCTCGTCTCGAGTGGGGGCATGCACGTGCGCTTTCCTCCCGAGCTGCAGCAGTAGTGTCACGCTTCCTGTCACGTGGATCAAGGGATCTGTGGCTTTCCCTCGAGGCTGTCCCTCGAGGCTTTCCCACGAGGCTTTCCACAGGGCTGTGCCACGTGCCACCTTGGTGTGAGTCGATCCTCGGCGTGAAAGACGAGCCGTTGAAGGGAAAAGAGCTTCCTCTGGAATGGACTGAGACATTTTCGGGACTCTTGCAATGGTGGCACGACCCTGGAGTTCCTCTCGCGGTTCCTGTTGAGAGGGCCTCCTCTTGAGATGCGACGGGAACGCCGGGAACTCTTTCCCGACGAAGCAGGGAAAGGATGCCTCATCTCGAGCTACGAGGCGGAAACGGGGCTCCTCTGGATGTGGGCGGGACCCTCGTGATTCCTCTCGAGTGGAGACGGGTATGTCGGGGAACTTCTTGATTTGCACCAAGGGTGTGAAGGACCCTTTCGAAGTTCCAGAGGTGAGGTGTGATCAGCCTCGAGACGCCTCAGCGGAAATGGGCCTCATCTCGCCTGGAGGGGAGAACCTCCTGGATTTTCTCGAGTTACGGCAGGTCTTCTCGAGTTACGACGGGGACCTCAGGGACCCGCTCTGGTGGCCTCAGGAAAGGCCAGTCCCCATGCGAGTTGCTAGGGGACCTCTCGGGATTCCTCTCCCGTCCATGCCGGGGCCTCAGTCCTTGTGTGGAGTCGGGGCCGGAACCTGAGGATTCCTCTCCAGTGTTGCCATGGATCTTGGGGTGCTTCTGAGTCTATCCAGGGGAGTCAGGCCTCGTCTCGAGTGCGGGCATGCACGTGCGCTTTCCTCCCGAGCTGCAGAAGTAGTGTCACGCTTCCTGTCACGTGGATCAAGGGATCTGTGGCTTTCCCTCGAGGCTGTCCCTCGAGGCTTTCCCACGAGGCTTTCCCACAGGGCTGTGCCACGTGCCACCTTGGTGTGAGTCGATCCTCGGCGTGAAAGACGAGCCGGTGAAGGAAAAAGAGGTTCCTCTGGAAAGGACTGAGACATCTGGGGGACTCTTGGAAAGGTGGCACGACCCTGGAGTTCCTCTCGCGGTTCCTGTTGAGAGGGCCTCCTCTAGAGATGCGATGGGAACGCCGGGAAATCTTTCCCGACGAAGCAGGGAAAGGATCCCTCATCTCGAGCTACGAGGCGGAAACGGGGCTCCTCTGGATGTGGGCGGGACCCTCGTGATTACTCTCGAGTGAAGACGGCTAGGTCGGGGAACTTCTTGATTTGCACCAAGGGTGTGAAGGACCCTTTCGAAGTTCCAGAGGTGAGGTGTGATCAGCCTCGAGACGCCTCAGCGGAAATGGGCCTCATCTCGCCTGGAGGGGAGAACCTCCTGGATTTTCTCGAGTTGCGACAGGTCTTCTCGAGTTACGACGGGGACCTCAGGGACCCGCTCTGGTGGCCTCAGGAAATGCCAGTCCCCATGCGAGTTGCTCGGGGACCTCTCGGGATTCCTCTCCCGTCCATGCCGGGGCCTCAGTCCTTGTGTGGATTCGGGGCCGTAACCTGAGGATTCCTCTCCAGGGTTGCCATGGATCTTGGGGTGCTTCTGAGTCTCCCCAGGGGAGTCAGGCTTCCTCTCGAGTGGGGGCATGCACGTGCGCTTTCCTTCCGAGCTGCAGCAGTAGTGTCACGCTTCCTGTCACGTGGATCAAGGGATCTGTGGCTTTCCCTCGAGGCTGTCCCTCGAGGCTTTCCCACGAGGCTTTCCCACAGGGCTGTGCCACGTGCCACCTTGGTGTGAGTCGATCCTCGGCGTGAAAGACGAGCCGTTGAAGGGAAAAGAGCTTCCTCTGGAATGGACTGAGACATTTTCGGGACTCTTGCAATGGTGGCACGACCCTGGAGTTCCTCTCGCGGTTCCTGTTGAGAGGGCCTCCTCTTGAGATGCGACGGGAACGCCGGGAACTCTTTCCCGAAGAAGCAGGGAAAGGATCCCTCATCTCGAGATACGAGGTGGAAACGGGGCTCCTCTGGATGTGGGCGGGACCCTCGTGATTCCTCTCGAGTGGAGACGGCTAGGTCGGGGAACTTCTTGATTTGCACCAAGGGTGTGAAGGACCCTTTCGAAGTTCCAGAGGGGAGGTGTGATCAGCCTCGAGACGCCTCAGTTTAAATGGGCCTCATCTCGCCTGGAGGGGAGAACCTCCTGGATTTTCTCGAGTTGCGGCAGGTCTTCTCGAGTTACGACGGGGACCTCAGGGACCCGCTCTGGTGGCCTCAGGAAAGGCCAGTCCCCATGCGAGTTGCTAGGGGACCTCTCGGGATTCCTCTCCCGTCCATGCCGGGGCCTCAGTCCTTGTGTGGAGTCGGGGCCGGAACCTGAGGATTCCTCTCCAGTGTTGCCATGGATCTTGGGGTGCTTCTGAGTCTCCCCAGGGGAGTCAGGCCTCGTCTCGAGTGGGGGCATGCACGTGCGCTTTCCTCCCGAGCTGCAGCATTAGTGTCACGCTTCCTGTCACGTGGATCAAGGGATCTGTGGCTTTCCCTCGAGGCTGTCCCTCGAGGCTTTCCCACGAGGCTTTCCCACAGGGCTGTGCCACGTGCCACCTTGGTGTGAGTCGATCCTCGGCGTGAAAGACGAGCCGGTGAAGGGAAAAGAGGTTCCTCTGGAATGGACTGAGACTTCTGGGGGACTCTTGGAATGGTGGCACGACCCTGGGGTTCCTCTCGCCGTTCCTGTTGAGAGGGCCTCCTCTTGAGATGCGACGGGAACGCCGGGAACTCTTTCCCGACGAAGCAGGGAAAGGATCCCTCATCTCGAGCTACGAGGCGGAAACGGGGCTCCTCTGGATGTGGGCGGGACCCTCGTGATTCCTCTCGAGTGGAGACGGGTATGTCGGGGAACTTCTTGATTTGCACCAAGGGTGTGAAGGACACTTTCGAAGTTCCATAGGTGAGGTGTGATCAGCCTCGAGACGCCTCAGCGGAAATGGGCCTTATCTCGCCTGGAGGGGAGAACCTCCTGGATTTTCTCGAGTTGCGGCAGGTCTTCTCGAGTTACGACGTAGACCACAGGGGCCCGCTCTGGTGGCCTCAGGAAATGCCAGTCCCCATGCGAGTTGCTCGGGGACCTCTCGGGATTCCTCTCCCGTCCATGCCGGGGCCTCAGTCCTTGTGTGGAGTCGGGGCCGTAACCTGAGGATTCCTCTCCAGGGTTGCCATGGATCTTGGGGTGCTTCTGAGTCTCCCCAGGGGAGTCAGGCCTCCTCTCGAATGGGGGCATGCACGTGCGCTTTCCTTCCGAGCGACAGCAGTGGTGTCACGCTTCCTGTCACGTGGATCAAGGGATCTGTGGCTTTCCCTCGAGGCTGTCCCTCGAGGCTTTCCCACGAGGCTTTCCACAGGGCTGTGCCACGTGCCACCTTGGTGTGAGTCGATCCTCGGCGTGAAAGACGAGCCGTTGAAGGGAAAAGAGCTTCCTCTGGAATGGACTGAGACATTTTCGGGACTCTTGCAATGGTGGCACGACCCTGGAGTTCCTCTCGCCGTTCCTGTTGAGAGGGCCTCCTCTTGAGATGCGACGGGAACGCCGGGAACTCTTTCCCGACGAAGCAGGGAAAGGATCCCTCATCTCGAGCTACGAGGCCGAAACGGGGCTCCTCTGGATGTGGGCGGGACCCTCGTGATTCCTCTCGAGTGGAGACGGGTATGTCGGGGAACTTCTTGATTTGCACCAAGGGTGTGAAGGACCCTTTCGAAGTTCCAGAGGGGAGGTGTGATCAGCCTCGAGACGCCTCAGCGGAAATGGGCCTCATCTCGCCTGGAGGGGAGAACCTCCTGGATTTTCTCGAGTTGCGGCAGGTCTTCTCGAGTTACGACGGGGACCTCAGGGACCCGCTCTGGTGGCCTCAGGAAAGGCCAGTCCCCATGCGAGTTGCTAGGGGACCTCTCGGGATTCCTCTCCCGTCCATGCCGGGGCCTCAGTCCATGTGTGGATTCGGGGCCGGAACCTGAGGATTCCTCTCCAGTGTTGCCATGGATCTTGGGGTGCTTCTGAGTCTCCCCAGGGGAGTCAGGCCTCGTCTCGAGTGGGGGCATGCACGTGCGCTTTCCTCCCGAGCTGCAGCAGTAGTGTCACGCTTCCTGTCACGTGCATCAAGGGATCTGTGGCTTTCCCTCGAGGCTGTCCCTCGAGGCTTTCCCACGAGGCTTTCCCACAGGGCTGTGCCACGTGCCACCTTGGTGTGAGTCGATCCTCGGCGTGAAAGACGAGCCGGTGAAGGGAAAAGAGGTTCCTCTGGAATGGACTGAGACATCTGGGGGACTCTTGGAATGGTGGCACGACCCTGGAGTTTCTCTCGCCGTTCCTGTTGAGAGGGCCTCCTCTTGAGATATGACGGGAACGCCGGGAACTCTTTCCCGACGAAGCAGGGAAAGGATCCCTCATCTCGAGCTACGAGGCGGAAACGGGGCTCCCCTGGATGTGGGCGGGACCCTCGTGATTCCTCTCGAGTGGAGACCGCTAGGTCGGGGAACTTCTTGATTTGCATCAAGGGTGTGAAGGACCCTTTCGAAGTTCCAGAGGTGAGGTGTGATCAGCCTCGAGACGCCTCAGCGGAAATCGGCCTCATCTCGCCTGGAGGGGAGAACCTCCTGGATTTTCTCGAGTTGCGACAGGTCTTCTCGAGTTACGACGGGGACCTCAGGGACCCGCTCTGGTGGCCTCAGGAAAGGCCAGTCCCCATGCGAGTTGCTAGGGGACCTCTCGGGATTCCTCTCCCGTCCATGCCAGGGCCTCAGTCCTTGTGTGGAGTCGGGGCCGGAACCTGAGGATTCCTCTCCAGTGTTTCCATGGATCTTGGGGTGCTTCTGAGTCTCCCCAGGGGAGTCAGGCCTCGTCTCGAGTGCGGGCATGCACGTGCGCTTTCCTCCCGAGCTGCAGGCATAGTGTCACGCTTCCTGTCACGTGGATCAAGGGATCTGTGGCTTTCCCTCGAGGCTGTCCCTCGAGGCTTTCCCACGAGGCTTTCCCACAGGGCTGTGCCACGTGCCACCTTGGTGTCAGTCGATCCTCGGCGTGAAAGACGAGCCGGTGAAGGGAAAAGAGATTCCTCTGGAATGGACTGAGACATCTGGGGGACTCTTGGAATGGTGGCACGACCCTGGTGTTCCTCTCGCCGTTCCTGCTGAGAGGGCCTCCGCTTGAGATGCGACGGGAACGCCGGGAACACTTTCCCGACGAAGCAGGGAAAGGATCCCTCATCTCGAGCTACGATGCGGAAACGGGGCTCCCCTGGATGTGGGCGGGACCCTCATGATTACTCTCAAGTGGAGACGGCTAGGTCGGGGAACTTCTTGATTTGCACCAAGGGTGTGAAGGACCCTTTCGAAGTTCCAGAGGTGAGGTGTGATCAGCCTCGAGACGCCTCAGCGGAAATGGGCCTCATCTCGCCTGGAGGGGAGAACCTCCTGGATTTTCTCGAGTTGCGACAGGTATTCTCGAGATACGACGGGGACCTCAGGGACCCGCTCTGGTGGCCTCAAGAAAGGCCAGTCCCCATGCGATTTGCTAGGGGACCTCTCGGGATTCCTCTCCCGTCCATGCCGGGGCCTCAGTCCTTGTGTGGAGTCGGGGCCGGAACCTGAGGATTCCTCTCCAGTATTGCCATGGATCTTGGGGTGCTTCTGAGTCTATCCAGGGGAGTCAGGCCTCGTCTCGAGTGCGGGCATGCACGTGCGCTTTCCTCCCGAGCTGCAGCAGTAGTGTCACGCTTCCTGTCACGTGGATCAAGGGATCTGTGGCTTTCCCTCCAGGCTGTCCCTCGAGGCTTTCACACGAGGCTTTCCCACAGGGCTGTGCCACGTGCCACCTTGGTGTGAGTCGATCCTCGGCGTGAAAGACGAGCCGGTGAAGAGAAAAGAGGTTCCTATGGAATGTACTGAGACATCTGGGGGACTCTTGGAATGGTGGCACGACCCTGGAGTTCCTCTCGCCGTTCCTGTTGAGAGGGCCTCCTCTTGAGATGCGACGGGAACGCCGGGAACTCTTTCCCGATGAAGCAGGGAAAGGATCCCTCATCTCGAGCTACGAGGCCGAAACGGGGCTCCTCTGGATGTGGGCGGGACCCTCGTGATTCCTCTCGAGTGGAGACGGCTATGTCGGGGAACTTCTTGATTTGCACCAAGGGTGTGAAGGAGCCTTTCGAAGTTCCAGAGGTGAGGTGTGATCAGCCTCGAGACTCCTCAGCGAAAATGGGCCTCATCTCGCCTGGAGGGGAGAACCTCCTGGATTTTCTCGAGTTGCGACAGGTCTTCTCGAGTTACGACGGGGACCTCAGGGACCCGCTCTGGTGGCCTCAGGAAAGGCCAGTCCCCATGAGAGTTGCTAGGGGACCTCTCGGGATTCCTCTCCCGTCCATGCCGGGGCCTCAGTCCTTGTGTGGAGTCGGGGCCGGAACCTGAGGATTCCTCTCCAGTGTTGCCATGGATCTTGGGGTGCTTCTGAGTCTCCCCAGGGGAGTCAGGCCTCGTCTCGAGTGGGGGCATGCACGTGCGCTTTCCTCCCGAGCTGCAGCAGTAGTGTCACGCTTCCTGTTACGTGGATCAAGGGATCTGTGGCTTTCCCTCGAGGCTGTCCCTCGAGGGTTTCCCACGAGGCTTTCCCACAGGGCTGTGCCACGTGCCACCTTGGTGTGAGTCGATCCTCAGCGTGAAAGACGAGCTGGTGAAGGGAAAAGAGGTTCCTCTGGAATGGACTGAGACATCTGGGGGCTTTTGGAATGGTGGCACGACCCTGGAGTTCCTCTCGCCGTTCCTGTTGAGAGGGCCACCTCTTGAGATGCGACGGGAACGCCGGGAACTCTTTCCCGACGAAGCAGGGAAAGGATTCCTCATCTCGAGCTACGAGGCGGAAACGGGGCTCCTCTGGATGTGGGCAGGACCTTCGTGATTCCTCTCGAGTGGAGACGGCTATGTCGGGGAACTTCTTGATTTGCACCAAGGGTGTGAAGGACCCTTTCGAAGTTCCAGAGGTGAGGTGTGATCAGCCTCGAGACGCCTCAGCGGAAATGGGCCTCATCTCGCCTGGAGGGAAGAACCTCCTGGATTTTCTCGAGTTGCGGCAGGTCTTCTCGAGTTACGACGGGGACCTCAGGGACCCGCTCTGGTGGCCTCAGGAAAGGCCAGTACCCATGCGAGTTGCTAGGGGACCTCTCGGGATTCCTCTCCCGTCCATGCCGGGGCCTCAGTCCTTGTGTGGAGTCGGGGCCGGAACCTGAGGATTCCTCTCCAGTGTTGCTATGGATCTTGGGGTGCTTCTGAGGCTCCCCAGGGGAGTCAGGCCTCGTCTCGATTGGGGGCATGCACTTGCGCTTTCCTCCCGAGCTGCAGCAGTAGTGTCACGCTTCCTGTCACGTGCATCAAGGGATCTGTGGCTTTCCCTCGAGGCTGTCCCTCGAGGCTTTCCCACGAGGCTTTCCCACAGGGCTGTGCCAAGTGCCACCTTGGTGTGAGTCGATCCTCGGCGTGAAAGACGAGCCGGTGAAGGGAAAAGAGGTTCCTCTGGAATGGACTGAGACATCTGGGGGACTCTTGGAATGGTGGCACGACCCTGGAGTTCCTCTCGCCGTTCCTGTTGAGAGGGCCTCCTCTTGAGATGCGACGGGAACGCCGGGAACTCTTTCCCGATGAAGCAGGGAAAGGATCCCTCATCTCGAGCTACGAGGCCGAAACGGGGCTCCTCTGGATGTGGGCGGGACCCTCGTGATTCCTCTCGAGTGGAGACGGCTATGTCGGGGAACTTCTTGATTTGCACCAAGGGTGTGAAGGAGCCTTTCGAAGTTCCAGAGGTGAGGTGTGATCAGCCTCGAGACTCCTCAGCGAAAATGGGCCTCATCTCGCCTGGAGGGGAGAACCTCCTGGATTTTCTCGAGTTGCGACAGGTCTTCTCGAGTTACGACGGGGACCTCAGGGACCCGCTCTGGTGGCCTCAGGAAAGGCCAGTCCCCATGAGAGTTGCTAGGGGACCTCTCGGGATTCCTCTCCCGTCCATGCCGGGGCCTCAGTCCTTGTGTGGAGTCGGGGCCGGAACCTGAGGATTCCTCTCCAGTGTTGCCATGGATCTTGGGGTGCTTCTGAGTCTCCCCAGGGGAGTCAGGCCTCGTCTCGAGTGGGGGCATGCACGTGCGCTTTCCTCCCGAGCTGCAGCAGTAGTGTCACGCTTCCTGTTACGTGGATCAAGGGATCTGTGGCTTTCCCTCGAGGCTGTCCCTCGAGGCTTTCCCACGAGGCTTTCCCACAGGGCTGTGCCACGTGCCACCTTGGTGTGAGTCGATCCTCAGCGTGAAAGACGAGCTGGTGAAGGGAAAAGAGGTTCCTCTGGAATGGACTGAGACATCTGGGGGCTTTTGGAATGGTGGCACGACCCTGGAGTTCCTCTCGCCGTTCCTGTTGAGAGGGCCACCTCTTGAGATGCGACGGGAACGCCGGGAACTCTTTCCCGACGAAGCAGGGAAAGGATTCCTCATCTCGAGCTACGAGGCGGAAACGGGGCTCCTCTGGATGTGGGCAGGACCTTCGTGATTCCTCTCGAGTGGAGACGGCTATGTCGGGGAACTTCTTGATTTGCACCAAGGGTGTGAAGGACCCTTTCGAAGTTCCAGAGGTGAGGTGTGATCAGCCTCGAGACGCCTCAGCGGAAATGGGCCTCATCTCGCCTGGAGGGAAGAACCTCCTGGATTTTCTCGAGTTGCGGCAGGTCTTCTCGAGTTACGACGGGGACCTCAGGGACCCGCTCTGGTGGCCTCAGGAAAGGCCAGTACCCATGCGAGTTGCTAGGGGACCTCTCGGGATTCCTCTCCCGTCCATGCCGGGGCCTCAGTCCTTGTGTGGAGTCGGGGCCGGAACCTGAGGATTCCTCTCCAGTGTTGCTATGGATCTTGGGGTGCTTCTGAGGCTCCCCAGGGGAGTCAGGCCTCGTCTCGATTGGGGGCATGCACTTGCGCTTTCCTCCCGAGCTGCAGCAGTAGTGTCACGCTTCCTGTCACGTGCATCAAGGGATCTGTGGCTTTCCCTCGAGGCTGTCCCTCGAGGCTTTCCCACGAGGCTTTCCCACAGGGCTGTGCCAAGTGCCACCTTGGTGTGAGTCGATCCTCGGCGTGAAAGACGAGCCGGTGAAGGGAAAAGAGGTTCCTCTGGAATGGACTGAGACATCTGGGGGACTCTTGGAATGGTGGCACGACCCTGGAGTTCCTCTCGCCGTTCCTGTTGAGAGGGCCTCCTCTTGAGATGCGACGGGAACGCCCGGAAATCTTTCCCGACGAAGCAGGGAAAGGATCCCTCATCTCGATCTACGAGGCGGAAACGGGGCTCCTCTGGATGTGGGCAGGACCTTCGTGATTCCTCTCGAGTGGAGACGGCTATGTCGGGGAACTTCTTGATTTGCACCAAGGGTGTGAAAGACCCTTTCGAAGTTCCAGAGGTGAGGTGTGATCAGCCTCGAGACGCCTCAGCGGAAATGGGCCTCATCTCGCCTGGAGGGAAGAACCTCCTGGATTTTCTCGAGTTGCGGCAGGTCTTCTCGAGTTACGATAGGGACCTCAGGGACCCGCTCTGGTGGCCTCAGGAAAGGCCAGTCCCCATGCGAGTTGCTAGGGGACCTCTCGGGATTCCTCTCCCGTCCATGCCGGGGCCTCATTCCTTGTGTGGAGTCGGGGCCGGAACCTGAGGATTCCTGTCCAGTGTTGCCATGGATCTTGGGGTGCTTCTGAGTCTCCCCAGGGGAGTCAGGGCTCGTCTCGAGTGGGGGCATGCACGTGTGCTTTCCTCCCGAGCTGCAGCAGTAGTGTCACGCTTCCTGTCACGTGGATCAAGGGATCTGTGGCTTTCCCTCGAGGCTGTCCCTCGAGGCTTTCCCACGAGGCTTTCCCACAGGGCTGTGCCAAGTGCCACCTTGGTGTGAGTCGATCCTCGGCGTGAAAGACGAGCCGGTGAAGGGAAAAGAGGTTCCTCTGGAATGGACTGAGACATCTGGGGGGACTCTTGGAATGGTGGCACGACCCTGGAGTTCCTCTCGCCGTTCCTGTTGAGAGGGCCTCCTCTTGAGATGCGACGGGAACGGCGGGAACTCTTTCCCGACGAAGCAGGGAAAGGATCCCTCATCTCGAGCTACGAGGCGGAAACGGGGCTCCGCTGGATGTGGGCGGGACCCTCGTGATTACTCTCGAGTGGAGACGGCTAGGTCGGGGGAACTTCTTGATTTGCACCAAGGCTGTGAAGGACCATTTCGAAGTTCCAGAGGTGAGGTGTGATCAGCCTCGGGACGCCTCAGCGGAAATGGGCCTCCTCTCGCCTGGAGGGGAGAACCTCCTGGATTTTCTCGAGTTGCGACAGGTCTTCTCGAGTTACGACGGGGACCTCAGGGACCCGCTCTGGTGGCCTCAGGAAAGGCCAGTCCCCATGCGAGTTGCTAGGGGACCTCTCGGGGTTCCTCTCCCGTCCATGCCGGGGCCTCAGTCCATGTGTGGAGTCGGGGCCGGAACCTGAGGTTTCCTCTCCAGTGTTGCCATGGATCTTTGGGTGCTTCTGAGTCTCCCCAGGAGAGTCAGGCCTCGTCTCGAGTGGGGGCATGTACGTGCGCTTTCCTCCCGAGCTGCAGCTGTAGTGTCACGCTTCCTGTCACGTGGATCAAGGGATCTGTGGCTTTCCCTCGAGGCTGTCCCTCGAGGCTTTCCCACGAGGCTTTCCCACCGGGCTGTGCCACGTGCCACCTTGGTGTGAGTCGATCCTCGGCGTGAAAGACGAGCGGGTGAAGGGAAAAGAGGTTCCTCTGGAATGGACTGAGACATCTGGGGGACTCTTGGAATGGTGGCACGACCCTGGAGTTCCTCTCGCCGTTCCTGTTGAGAGGGCCTCCTCTTGAGATGCGACGGGAACGCCGGGAACTCTTTCCCGACGAAGCAGGGAAAGGATCCCTCATCTCGAGCTACGAGGCGGAAACGGGGCTCCTCTGGATGTGGGCGGGACCCTCGTGATTCCTCTCGAGTGGAGACGGCTAGGTCGGGGAACTTCTTGATTTACACCAAGGGTGTGAAGGACCCTTTCGAAGTTCCAGAGGTGAGGTGTGATCAGCCTCGAGACGCCTCAGCGGAAATGGGCCTCATCTCGCCTGGAGGGGAGAACCTCCTGGATTTTCTCGAGTTGCGGCAGGTCTTCTCAAGTTACGACGGGGACCACAGGGACCCGCTCTGGTGGCCTCAGGAAAGGCCAGTCCCCATGCGAGTTGCTAGGGGACCTCTCGGGATTCCTCTCCCGTCCATGCCGGGGCCTCAGTCCTTGTGTGGAGTCGGGGCCGGAACCTGAGGATTCCTCTCCAGTGTTGCCATGGATCTTGGGGTGCTTCTGAGTCTCCCCAGGGGAGTCAGGCCTCGTCTCGAGTGGGGGCATGCACGTGCGCTTTCCTCCCGAGCTGCAGCAGTAGTGTCACGCTTCCTGTCACGTGGATCAAGGGATCTGTGGCTTTCCCTCGAGGCTGTCCCTCGAGGCTTTCCCACGAGGCTTTCCCACAGGGCTGTGCCACGTGCCACCTTGGTGTGAGTCGATCCTCGGCGTGAAAGACGAGCCGGTGAAGGGAAAAGAGATTCCTCTGGAATGGACTGAGACATCTGGGGGACTCTTGGAATGGTGGCACGACCCTGGAGTTCCTCTCGCCGTTCCTGCTGAGAGGGCCTCCTCTTGAGATGCGACGGGAACGCCGGGAACACTTTCCCGACGAAGCAGGGAAAGGATCCCTCATCTCGAGCTACGAGGCGGAAACGGGGCTCCCCTGGATGTGGGCGGGACCCTCTTGATTCCTCTCGAGTGGAGACGGTTAGGTCGGGGAACTTCTTGATTTGCACCAAGGGTGTGAAGGACCCTTTCGAAGTTCCAGAGGTGAGGTGTGATCAGCCTCGAGACGCCTCAGCGGAAATGGGCCTCATCTCGCCTGGAGGGGAGAACCTCCTGGATTTTCTCGAGTTGCGACAGGTATTCTCGAGTTACGACGGGGACCTCAGGGACCCGCTCTGGTGGCCTCAGGAAAGGCCAGTCCCCATGCGAGTTGCTAGGGGACCTCTCGGGATTCCTCTCCCGTCCATGCCGGGGCCTCAGTCCTTGTGTGGAGTCGGGGCCGGAACCTGAGGATTCCTCTCCAGTGTTGCCATGGATCTTGGGGTGCTTCTGAGTCTCTCCAGGGGAGTCAGGCCTCGTCTCGAGTGCGGGCATGCACGTGCGCTTTCCTCCCGAGCTGCAGCAGTAGTGTCACGCTTCCTGTCACGTGGATCAAGGGATCTGTGGCTTTCCCTCGAGGCTGTCCCTCGAGGCTTTCCCACGAGGCTTTCCCACAGGGCTGTGCCACGTGCCACCTTGGTGTGAGTCGATCCTCGGCGTGAAAGACGAGCCGGTGAAGAGAAAAGAGGTTCCTCTGGAATGGACTGAGACATCTGGGGGACTCTTGGAATGGTGGCACGACCCTGGAGTTCCTCTCGCCGTTCCTGTTGAGAGGGCCTCCTCTTGAGATGCGACGGGAACGCCGGGAACTCTTTCCCGACGAAGCAGGGAAAGGATCCCTCATCTCGAGCTACGAGGCCGAAACGGGGCTCCTCTGGATGTGGGCGGGACCCTCGTGATTCCTCTCGAGTGGAGACGGGTATGTCGGGGAACTTCTTGATTTGCACCAAGGGTGTGAAGGACCCTTTCGAAGTTCCAGAGGTGAGGTGTGATCAGCCTCGAGACGCCTCAGCGGAAATGGGCCTCATCTCGCCTGGAGGGGAGAACCTCCTGGATTTTCTCGAGTTGCGACAGGTCTTCTCGAGTTACGACGGGGACCTCAGGGACCCGCTCTGGTGGCCTCAGGAAAGGCCAGTCCCCATGCGAGTTGCTAGGGGACCTCTCGGGATTCCTCTCCCGTCCATGCCGGGGCCTCAGTCCTTGTGTGGAGTCGGGGCCGGAACCTGAGGTTTCCTCTCCAGTGTTGCCATGGATCTTGGGGTGCTTCTGAGTCTCCCCAGGGGAGTCAGGCCTCGTCTCGAGTGGGGGCATGTACGTGCGCTTTCCTCCCGAGCTGCAGCTGTAGTGTCACGCTTCCTGTCACGTGGATCAAGGGATCTGTGGCTTTCCCTCGAGGCTGTCCCTCGAGGCTTTCCCACGAGGCTTTCCCACCGGGCTGTGCCACGTGCCACCTTGGTGTGAGTCGATCCTCGGCGTGAAAGACGAGCCGGTGAAGGGAAAAGAGGTTCCTCTGGAATGGACTGAGACATCTGGGGGACTCTTGGAATGGTGGCACGACCCTGGAGTTCCTCTCGCCGTTCCTGTTGAGAGGGCCTCCTCTTGAGATGCGACGGGAACGCCGGGAACTCTTTCCCGACGAAGCAGGGAAAGGATCCCTCATCTCGAGCTACGAGGCGGAAACGGGGCTCCTCTGGATGTGGGCGGGACCCTCGTGATTCCTCTCGAGTGGAGACGGCTAGGTCGGGGAACTTCTTGATTTACACCAAGGGTGTGAAGGACCCTTTCGAAGTTCCAGAGGTGAGGTGTGATCAGCCTCGAGACGCCTCAGCGGAAATGGGCCTCATCTCGCCTGGAGGGGAGAACCTCCTGGATTTTCTCGAGTTGCGGCAGGTCTTCTCGAGTTACGACGGGGACCACAGGGACCCGCTCTGGTGGCCTCAGGAAAGGCCAGTCCCCATGCGAGTTGCTAGGGGACCTCTCGGGATTCCTCTCCCGTCCATGCCGGGGCCTCAGTCCTTGTGTGGAGTCGGGGCCGGAACCTGAGGATTCCTCTCCAGTGTTGCCATGGATCTTGGGGTGCTTCTGAGTCTCCCCAGGGGAGTCAGGCCTCGTCTCGAGTGGGGGCATGCACGTGCGCTTTCCTCCCGAGCTGCAGCAGTAGTGTCACGCTTCCTGTCACGTGGATCAAGGGATCTGTGGCTTTCCCTCGAGGCTGTCCCTCGAGGCTTTCCCACGAGGCTTTCCCACAGGGCTGTGCCACGTGCCACCTTGGTGTGAGTCGATCCTCGGCGTGAAAGACGAGCCGGTGAAGGGAAAAGAGATTCCTCTGGAATGGACTGAGACATCTGGGGGACTCTTGGAATGGTGGCACGACCCTGGAGTTCCTCTCGCCGTTCCTGCTGAGAGGGCCTCCTCTTGAGATGCGACGGGAACGCCGGGAACACTTTCCCGACGAAGCAGGGAAAGGATCCCTCATCTCGAGCTACGAGGCGGAAACGGGGCTCCCCTGGATGTGGGCGGGACCCTCTTGATTCCTCTCGAGTGGAGACGGTTAGGTCGGGGAACTTCTTGATTTGCACCAAGGGTGTGAAGGACCCTTTCGAAGTTCCAGAGGTGAGGTGTGATCAGCCTCGAGACGCCTCAGCGGAAATGGGCCTCATCTCGCCTGGAGGGGAGAACCTCCTGGATTTTCTCGAGTTGCGGCAGGTCTTCTCAAGTTACGACGGGGACCACAGGGACCCGCTCTGGTGGCCTCAGGAAAGGCCAGTCCCCATGCGAGTTGCTAGGGGACCTCTCGGGATTCCTCTCCCGTCCATGCCGGGGCCTCAGTCCTTGTGTGGAGTCGGGGCCGGAACCTGAGGATTCCTCTCCAGTGTTGCCATGGATCTTGGGGTGCTTCTGAGTCTCTCCAGGGGAGTCAGGCCTCGTCTCGAGTGCGGGCATGCACGTGCGCTTTCCTCCCGAGCTGCAGCAGTAGTGTCACGCTTCCTGTCACGTGGATCAAGGGATCTGTGGCTTTCCCTCGAGGCTGTCCCTCGAGGCTTTCCCACGAGGCTTTCCCACAGGGCTGTGCCACGTGCCACCTTGGTGTGAGTAGATCCTCGGCGTGAAAGACGAGCCGGTGAAGAGAAAAGAGGTTCCTATGGAATGGACTGAGACATCTGGGGGACTCTTGGAATGGTGGCACGACCCTGGAGTTCCTCTCGCCGTTCCTGCTGAGAGGGCCTCCTCTTGAGATGCGACGGGAACGCCGGGAACTCTTTCCCGACGAAGCAGGGAAAGGATCCCTCATCTCGAGCTACGAGGCCGAAACGGGGCTCCTCTGGATGTGGGCGGGACCCTCGTGATTCCTCTCGAGTGGAGACGGGTATGTCGGGGAACTTCTTGATTTGCACCAAGGGTGTGAAGGACCCTTTCGAAGTTCCAGAGGTGAGGTGTGATCAGCCTCGAGACGCCTCATCGGAAATGGGCCTCATCTCGCCTGGAGGGGAGAACCTCCTGGATTTTCTCGAGTTGCGACAGGTCTTCTCGAGTTACGACGGGGACCTCAGGGACCCGCTCTGGTGGCCTCAGGAAAGGCCAGTCCCCATGCGAGTTGCTAGGGGACCTCTCGGGATTCCTCTCCCGTCCATGCCGGGGCCTCAGTCCTTGTGTGGAGTCGGGGCCGGAACCTGAGGATTCCTCTCCAGTGTTGCCATGGATCTTGGGGTGCTTCTGAGTCTCCCAGGGGAGTCAGGCCTCGTCTCGAGTGCGGGCATGCACGTGCGCTTTCCTCCCGAGCTGCAGGCATAGTGTCACGCTTCCTGTCACGTGGATCAAGGGATCTGGGGCTTTCCCTCGAGGCTGTCCCTCGAGGATTTCCCACGAGGCTTTCCCACAGGGCTGTGCCACGTGCCACCTTGGTGTGAGTCGATCCTCGGCGTGAAAGACGAGCCGGTGAAGGGAAAAGAGATTCCTCTGGAATGGACTGAGACATCTGGGGGACTCTTGGAATGGTGGCACGACCCTGGAGTTCCTCTCGCCGTTCCTGCTGAGAGGGCCTCCGCTTGAGATGCGACGGGAACGCCGGGAACACTGTCCCGACGAAGCAGGGAAAGGATCCCTCATCTCGAGCTACGAGGCGGAAACGGGGCTCCCCTGGATGTGGGCGGGACCCTCTTGATTACTCTCGAGTGGAGACGGCTAGGTCGGGGAACTTCTTGATTTGCACCAAGGGTGTGAAGGACCCTTTCGAAGTTCCAGAGGTGAGGTGTGATCAGCCTCGAGACGCCTCAGCGGAAATGGGCCTCATCTCGCCTGGAGGGGAGAACCTCCTGGATTTTCTCGAGTTGCGACAGGTATTCTCGAGATACGACGGGGACCTCAGGGACCCGCTCTGGTGGCCTCAGGAAAGGCCAGTCCCCATGCGATTTGCTAGGGGACCTCTCGGGATTCCTCTCCCGTCCATGCCGGGGCCTCAGTCCTTGTGTGGAGTCGGGGCCGGAACCTGAGGATTCCTCTCCAGTGTTGCCATGGATCTTGGGGTGCTTCTGAGTCTCTCCAGGGGAGTCAGGCCTCGTCTCGAGTGCAGGCATGCACGTGCGCTTTCCTCCCGAGCTGCAGCAGTAGTGTCACGCTTCCTGTCACGTGGATCAAGGGATCTGTGCCTTTCCCTCCAGGCTGTCCCTCGAGGCTTTCCCACGAGGCTTTCCCACAGGGCTGTGCCACGTGCCACCTTGGTGTGAGTCGATCCTCGGCATGAAAGACGAGCCGGTGAAGAGAAAAGAGGTTCCTATGGAATGGACTGAGACATCTGGGGGACTCTTGGAATGGTGGCACGACCCTGGAGTTCCTCTCGCCGTTCCTGTTGAGAGGGCCTCCTCTTGAGATGCGACGGGAACGCCGGGAACTCTTTCCCGATGAAGCAGGGAAAGGATCCCTCATCTCGAGCTACGAGGCGGAAACGGGGCTCCTCTGGATGTGGGCGGGACCCTCGTGATTCCTCTCGAGTGGAGACGGCTATGTCGGGGAACTTCTTGATTTGCACCAAGGGTGTGAAGGAGCCTTTCGAAGTTCCAGAGGTGAGGTGTGATCAGCCTCGAGACGCCTCAGCGGAAATGGGCCTCATCTCGCCTGGAGGGGAGAACCTCCTGGATTTTCTCGAGTTGCGGCAGGTCTTCTCGAGTTACGACGGGGACCTCAGGGACCCGCTCTGGTGGCCTCAGGAAAGGCCAGTCCCCATGCGAGTTGCTAGGGGACCTCTCGGGATTCCTCTCCCGTCCATGCCGGGGCCTCAGTCCTTGTGTGGAGTCGGGGCCGGAACCTGAGGATTCCTCTCCAGTGTTGCCATGGATCTTGGGGTGCTTCTGAGTCTCCCCAGGGGAGTCAGGCCTCGTCTCGAGTGGGGGCATGCACGTGCGCTTTCCTCCCGAGCTGCAGCAGTAGTGTCACGCTTCCTGTCACGTGGATCAAGGGATCTGTGGCTTTCCCTCGAGGCTGTCCCTCGAGGCTTTCCCACGAGGCTTTCCCACAGGGCTGTGCCACGTGCCACCTTGGTGTGAGTCGATCCTCGGCGTGAAAGACGAGCCGGTGAAGGGAAAAGAGATTCCTCTGGAATGGACTGAGACATCTGGGGGACTCTTGGAATGGTGGCACGACCCTGGAGTTCCTCTCGCCGTTCCTGCTGAGAGGGCCTCCTCTTGAGATGCGACGGGAACGCCGGGAACACTTTCCCGACGAAGCAGGGAAAGGATCCCTCATCTCGAGCTACGAGGCGGAAACGGGGCTCCCCTGGATGTGGGCGGGACCCTCTTGATTCCTCTCGAGTGGAGACGGTTAGGTCGGGGAACTTCTTGATTTGCACCAAGGGTGTGAAGGACCCTTTCGAAGTTCCAGAGGTGAGGTGTGATCAGCCTCGAGACGCCTCAGCGGAAATGGGCCTCATCTCGCCTGGAGGGGAGAACCTCCTGGATTTTCTCGAGTTGCGACAGGTATTCTCGAGTTACGACGGGGACCTCAGGGACCCGCTCTGGTGGCCTCAGGAAAGGCCAGTCCCCATGCGAGTTGCTAGGGGACCTCTCGGGATTCCTCTCCCGTCCATGCCGGGGCCTCAGTCCTTGTGTGGAGTCGGGGCCGGAACCTGAGGATTCCTCTCCAGTGTTGCCATGGATCTTGGGGTGCTTCTGAGTCTCTCCAGGGGAGTCAGGCCTCGTCTCGAGTGCGGGCATGCACGTGCGCTTTCCTCCCGAGCTGCAGCAGTAGTGTCACGCTTCCTGTCACGTGGATCAAGGGATCTGTGGCTTTCCCTCGAGGCTGTCCCTCGAGGCTTTCCCACGAGGCTTTCCCACAGGGCTGTGCCACGTGCCACCTTGGTGTGAGTCGATCCTCGGCGTGAAAGACGAGCCGGTGAAGAGAAAAGAGGTTCCTCTGGAATGGACTGAGACATCTGGGGGACTCTTGGAATGGTGGCACGACCCTGGAGTTCCTCTCGCCGTTCCTGTTGAGAGGGCCTCCTCTTGAGATGCGACGGGAACGCCGGGAACTCTTTCCCGACGAAGCAGGGAAAGGATCCCTCATCTCGAGCTACGAGGCCGAAACGGGGCTCCTCTGGATGTGGGCGGGACCCTCGTGATTCCTCTCGAGTGGAGACGGGTATGTCGGGGAACTTCTTGATTTGCACCAAGGGTGTGAAGGACCCTTTCGAAGTTCCAGAGGTGAGGTGTGATCAGCCTCGAGACGCCTCAGCGGAAATGGGCCTCATCTCGCCTGGAGGGGAGAACCTCCTGGATTTTCTCGAGTTGCGACAGGTCTTCTCGAGTTACGACGGGGACCTCAGGGACCCGCTCTGGTGGCCTCAGGAAAGGCCAGTCCCCATGCGAGTTGCTAGGGGACCTCTCGGGATTCCTCTCCCGTCCATGCCGGGGCCTCAGTCCTTGTGTGGAGTCGGGGCCGGAACCTGAGGATTCCTCTCCAGTGTTGCCATGGATCTTGGGGTGCTTCTGAGTCTCCCAGGGGAGTCAGGCCTCGTCTCGAGTGCGGGCATGCACGTGCGCTTTCCTCCCGAGCTGCAGGCATAGTGTCACGCTTCCTGTCACGTGGATCAAGGGATCTGGGGCTTTCCCTCGAGGCTGTCCCTCGAGGATTTCCCACGAGGCTTTCCCACAGGGCTGTGCCACGTGCCACCTTGGTGTGAGTCGATCCTCGGCGTGAAAGACGAGCCGGTGAAGGGAAAAGAGATTCCTCTGGAATGGACTGAGACATCTGGGGGACTCTTGGAATGGTGGCACGACCCTGGAGTTCCTCTCGCCGTTCCTGCTGAGAGGGCCACCTCTTGAGATGCGACGGGAACGCCGGGAACACTGTCCCGACGAAGCAGGGAAAGGATCCCTCATCTCGAGCTACGAGGCGGAAACGGGGCTCCCCTGGATGTGGGCGGGACCCTCTTGATTACTCTCGAGTGGAGACGGCTAGGTCGGGGAACTTCTTGATTTGCACCAAGGGTGTGAAGGACCCTTTCGAAGTTCCAGAGGTGAGGTGTGATCAGCCTCGAGACGCCTCAGCGGAAATGGGCCTCATCTCGCCTGGAGGGGAGAACCTCCTGGATTTTCTCGAGTTGCGACAGGTCTTCTCGAGTTACGACGGGGACCTCAGGGACCCGCTCTGGTGGCCTCAGGAAAGGCCAGTCCCCATGCGAGTTGCTAGGGGACCTCTCGGGGTTCCTCTCCCGTCCATGCCGGGGCCTCAGTCCATGTGTGGAGTCGGGGCCGGAACCTGAGGTTTCCTCTCCAGTGTTGCCATGGATCTTGGGGTGCTTCTGAGTCTCCCCAGGGGAGTCAGGCCTCGTCTCGAGTGGGGGCATGCACGTGCGCTTTCCTCCCGAGTTGCAGCAGTAGTGTCACGCTTCCTGTCACGTGGATCAAGGGATCTGTGGCTTTCCCTCGAGGCTGTCCCTCGAGGCTTTCCCACGAGGCTTTCCCACAGGGCTGTGCCACGTGCCACCTTGGTGTGAGTCGATCCTCGGCGTGAAAGACGAGCCGGTGAAGGGAAAAGAGGTTCCTCTGGAATGGACTGAGACATCTGGGGGACTCTTGGAATGGTGGCACGACCCTGGAGTTTCTCTCGCCGTTCCTGCTGAGAGGGCCTCCTCTTGAGATGTGACGGGAACGCCGGGAACTCTTTCCCGACGAAGCAGGGAAAGGATCCCTCATCTCGAGCTACGAGGCGGAAACGGGGCTCCCCTGGATGTGGGCGGGACCCTCGTGATTCCTCTCGAGTGGAGACGGGTATGTCGGGGAACTTCTTGATTTGCACCAAGGGTGTGAAGGACCCTTTCGAAGTTCCAGAGGTGAGGTGTGATCAGCCTCGAGACGCCTCAGCGGAAATGGGCCTCATCTCGCCTGGAGGGGAGAACCTCCTGGATTTTCTCGAGTTGCGACAGGTCTTCTCGAGTTACGACGGGGACCTCAGGGACCCGCTCTGGTGGCCTCAGGAAAGGCCAGTCCCCATGCGAGTTGCTAGGGGACCTCTCGGGATTCCTCTCCCGTCCATGCCGGGGCCTCAGTCCTTGTGTGGAGTCGGGGCCGGAACCTGAGGATTCCTCTCCAGTGTTTCCATGGATCTTGGGGTGCTTCTGAGTCTCCCAGGGGAGTCAGGCCTCGTCTCGAGTGCGGGCATGCACGTGCGCTTTCCTCCCGAGCTGCAGGCATAGTGTCACGCTTCCTGTCACGTGGATCAAGGGATCTGGGGCTTTCCCTCGAGGCTGTCCCTCGAGGATTTCCCACGAGGCTTTCCCACAGGGCTGTGCCACGTGCCACCTTGGTGTGAGTCGATCCTCGGCATGAAAGACGAGCCGGTGAAGGGAAAAGAGATTCCTCTGGAATGGACTGAGACATCTGGGGGACTCTTGGAATGGTGGCACGACCCTGGAGTTCCTCTCGCCGTTCCTGCTGAGAGGGCCTCCGCTTGAGATGCGACGGGAACGCCGGGAACACTTTCCCGACGAAGCAGGGAAAGGATCCCTCATCTCGAGCTACGAGGCGGAAACGGGGCTCCCCTGTATGTGGGCGGGACCCTCTTGATTACTCTCGAGTGGAGACGGCTAGGTCGGGGAACTTCTTGATTTGCACCAAGGGTGTGAAGGACCCTTTCGAAGTTCCAGAGGTGAGGTGTGATCAGCCTCGAGACGCCTCAGCCGAAATGGGCCTCATCTCGCCTGGAGGGGAGAACCTCCTGGATTTTCTCGAGATGCGACGGGTATTCTCGAGATACGACGGGGACCTCAGGGACCCGCTCTGGTGGCCTCAGGAAAGGCCAGTCCCCATGCGATTTGCTAGGGGACCTCTCGGGATTCCTCTCCCGTCCATGCCGGGGCCTCAGTCCTTGTGTGGAGTCGGGGCCGGAACCTGAGGATTCCTCTCCAGTGTTGCCATGGATCTTGGGGTGCTTCTGAGTCTCCCAGGGGAGTCAGGCCTCGTCTCGAGTGCGGGCATGCACGTGCGCTTTCCTCCCGAGCTGCAGGCATAGTGTCACGCTTCCTGTCACGTGGATCAAGGGATCTGGGGCTTTCCCTCGAGGCTGTCCCTCGAGGATTTCCCACGAGGCTTTCCCACAGGGCTGTGCCACGTGCCACCTTGGTGTGAGTCGATCCTCGGCGTGAAAGACGAGCCGGTGAAGGGAAAAGAGATTCCTCTGGAATGGACTGAGACATCTGGGGGACTCTTGGAATGGTGGCACGACCCTGGAGTTCCTCTCGCCGTTCCTGCTGAGAGGGCCTCCTCTTGAGATGCGACGGGAACGCCGGGAACTCTTTCCCGATGAAGCAGGGAAAGGATCCCTCATCTCGAGCTACGAGGCCGAAACGGGGCTCCTCTGTATGTGGGCGGGACCCTCGTGATTCCTCTCGAGTGGAGACGGCTATGTCGGGGAACTTCTTGATTTGCACCAAGGGTGTGAAGGAGCCTTTCGAAGTTCCAGAGGTGAGGTGTGATCAGCCTCGAGACGCCTCAGCGGAAATGGGCCTCATCTCGCCTGGAGGGGAGAACCTCCTGGATTTTCTCGAGTTGCGGCAGGTCTTCTCGAGTTACGACGGGGACCTCAGGGACCCGCTCTGGTGGCCTCAGGAAAGGCCAGTCCCCATGCGAGTTGCTAGGGGACCTCTCGGGGTTCCTCTCCCGTCCATGCCGGGGCCTCAGTCCTTGTGTGGAGTCGGGGCCGGAACCTGAGGATTCCTCTCCAGTGTTGCCATGGATCTTGGGGTGCTTCTGAGTCTCCCCAGGGGAGTCAGGCCTCGTCTCGAGTGGGGGCATGCACGTGCGCTTTCCTCCCGAGCTGCAGCAGTAGTGTCACGCTTCCTGTCACGTGGATCAAGGGATCTGTGGCTTTCCCTCGAGGCTGTCCCTCGAGGCTTTCCCACGAGGCTTTCCCACAGGGCTGTGCCACGTGCCACCTTGGTGTGAGTCGATCCTCGGCGTGAAAGACGAGCCGGTGAAGGGAAAAGAGATTCCTCTGGAATGGACTGAGACATCTGGGGGACTCTTGGAATGGTGGCACGACCCTGGAGTTCCTCTCGCCGTTCCTGCTGAGAGGGCCTCCTCTTGAGATGCGACGGGAATGCCGGGAACACTTTCCCGACGAAGCAGGGAAAGGATCCCTCATCTCGAGCTACGAGGCGGAAACGGGGCTCCCCTGGATGTGGGCGGGACCTTCTTGATTCCTCTCGAGTGGAGACGGTTAGGTCGGGGAACTTCTTGATTTGCACCAAGGGTGTGAAGGACCCTTTCGAAGTTCCAGAGGTGAGGTGTGATCAGCCTCGAGACGCCTCAGCGGAAATGGGCCTCATCTCGCCTGGAGGGGAGAACCTCCTTGATTTTCTCGAGTTGCGACAGGTATTCTCGAGTTACGACGGGGAACTCAGGGACCCGCTCTGGTGGCCTCAGGAAAGGCCAGTCCCCATGCGAGTTGCTAGGGGACCTCTCGGGATTCCTCTCCCGTCCATGCCGGGGCCTCAGTCCTTGTGTGGAGTCGGGGCCGGAACCTGAGTATTCCTCTCCAGTGTTGCCATGGATCTTGGGGTGCTTCTGAGTCTCTCCAGGGGAGTCAGGCCTCGTCTCGAGTGCGGGCATGCACGTGCGCTTTCCTCCCGAGCTGCAGCAGTAGTGTCACGCTTCCTGTCACGTGGATCAAGGGATCTGTGGCTTTCCCTCGAGGCTGTCCCTCGAGGCTTTCCCACGAGGCTTTCCCACAGGGCTGTGCCACGTGCCACCTTGGTGTGAGTCGATCCTCGGCGTGAAAGACGAGCCGGTGAAGAGAAAAGAGGTTCCTCTGGAATGGACTGAGACATCTGGGGGACTCTTGGAATGGTGGCACGACCCTGGAGTTCCTCTCGCCGTTCCTGTTGAGAGGGCCTCCTCTTGAGATGCGACGGGAACGCCGGGAACTCTTTCCCGACGAAGCAGGGAAAGGATCCCTCATCTCGAGCTACGAGGCCGAAACGGGGCTCCTCTGGATGTGGGCGGGACCCTCGTGATTCCTCTCGAGTGGAGACGGGTATGTCAGGGAACTTCTTGATTTGCACCAAGGGTGTGAAGGACCCTTTCGAAGTTCCAGAGGTGAGGTGTGATCAGCCTCGAGACGCCTCAGCGGAAATGGGCCTCATCTCGCCTGGAGGGGAGAACCTCCTGGATTTTCTCGAGTTGCGACAGGTCTTCTCGAGTTACGACGGGGACCTCAGGGACCCGCTCTGGTGGCCTCAGGAAAGGCCAGTCCCCATGCGAGTTGCTAGGGGACCTCTCGGGATTCGTCTCCCGTCCATGCCGGGGCCTCAGTCCTTGTGTGGAGTCGGGGCCGGAACCTGAGGATTCCTCTCCAGTGTTGCCATGGATCTTGGGGTGCTTCTGAGTCTCCCCAGGGGAGTCAGGCCGCGTCTCGAGTGGGGGCATGCACGTGCGCTTTCCTCCCGAGCTGCAGCAGTAGTGTCACGCTTCCTGTTACGTGGATCAAGGGATCTGTGGCTTTCCCTCGAGGCTGTCCCTCGAGGCTTTCCCACGGGGCTTTCCCACAGGGCTGTGCCACGTGCCACCTTGGTGTGAGTCAATCCTCGGCGTGAAAGACGAGCCGGTGAAGGGAAAAGAGATTCCTCTGGAATGGACTGAGACATCTGGGGGACTCTTGGAATGGTGGCACGACCCTGGAGTTCCTCTCGCCGTTCCTGCTGAGAGGGCCTCCTCTTGAGATGCGACGGGAACGCCGGGAACACTTTCCCGACGAAGCAGGGAAAGGATCCCTCATCTCGAGCTACGAGGCGGAAACGGGGCTCCCCTGGATGTGGGCGGGACCCTCTTGATTCCTCTCGAGTGGAGACGGCTAGGTCGGGGAACTTCTTGATTTGCACCAAGGGTGTGAAGGACCCTTTCGAAGTTCCAGAGGTGAGGTGTGATCAACCTCGAAACGCCTCAGCGGAAATGGGCCTCATCTCGCCTGGAGGGGAGAACCTCCTGGATTTTCTCGAGTTGCGACAGGTATTCTCGAGTTACGACGGGGACCTCAGGGACCCGCTCTGGTGGCCTCAGGAAAGACCAGTCCCCATGCGAGTTGCTAGGGGACCTCTCGGGATTCCTCTCCCGTCCATGCCGGGGCCTCAGTCCTTGTGTGGAGTCGGGGCCGGAACCTGAGGATTCCTCTCCAGTGTTGCCATGGATCTTGGGGTGCTTCTGAGTCTCTCCAGGGGAGTCAGGCCTCGTCTCGAGTGCGGGCATACACGTGCGCTTTCCTCCCGAGCTGCAGCAGTAGTGTCACGCTTCCTGTCACGTGGATCAAGGGATCTGTGGCTTTCCCTCGAGGCTGTCCCTCGAGGCTTTCCCATGAGGCTTTCCCACAGGGCTGTGCCACGTGCCACCTTGGTGTGAGTCGATCCTCGGCGTGAAAGACGAGCCGGTGAAGAGAAAAGAGGTTCCTATGGAATGGACTGAGACATCTGGGGGACTCTTGGAATGGTGGCACGACCCTGGAGTTCCTCTCGCCGTTCCTGTTGAGAGGGCCTCCTCTTGAGATGCGACGGGAACGCCGGGAACTCTTTCCCGACGAAGCAGGGAAAGGATCCCTCATCTCGAGCTACGAGGCCGAAACGGGGCTCCTCTGGATGTGGGCGGGACCCTCGTGATTCCTCTCAAGTGGAGACGGGTATGTCGGGGAACTTCTTGATTTGCACCAATGGTGTGAAGGACCCTTTCAAAGTTCCAGAGGTGAGGTGTGATCAGCCTCGAGACGCCTCAGCGGAAATGGGCCTCATCTCGCCTGGAGGGGAGAACCTCCTGGATTTTCTCGAGTTGCGGCAGGTCTTCTCGAGTTACGACGTGGACCTCAGGGACCCGCTCTGGTGGTCTCAGGAAAGGCCAGTCCCCATGCGAGTTGCTATGGGACCTCTCGGGATTCCTCTCCCGTCCATCCCGGGGCCTCAATCCTTGTGTGGAGTCGGGGCCGGAACCTGAGGATTCCTCTCCAGTGTTGCCATGGATCTTGGGGTGCTTCTGAGTCTCCCCAGGGGAGTCAGGCCTCGTCTCGAGTGGGGGCATGCACGTGCGCTTTCCTCCCGAGCTGCAGCAGTAGTGTCACGCTTCCTGTCACGTGGATCAAGGGATCTGTGGCTTTCCCTCGAGGCTGTCCCTCGAGGCTTTCCCACGAGGCTTTCCCACAGGGCTGTGCCACGTGCCACCTTGGTGGGAGTCGATCCTCGGCGTGAAAGACGAGCCGGTGAAGGGAAAAGAGGTTCCTCTGGATTGGACTGAGACATCTGGGGGACTCTTGGAATGGTGGCACGACCCTGGAGTTCCTCTCGCCGTTCCTGTTGAGAGGGCCTCGTCTTGAGATGCGACGGGAACGCCGGGAACTCTTTCCCGACGAAGCAGGGAAAGGATCCCTCATCTGGAGCTATGAGGCGGAAACGGGGCTCCTCTGGATGTGGGCGGGACCCTCGTGATTCCTCTCGAGTGGAGACGGGTATGTCGGGGAACTTCTTGATTTGCACCAAGGGTGTGAAGGACCCTCTCGAAGTTCCAGAGGTGAGGTGTGATCAGCCTCGAGACGCCTCAGCGGAAATGGGCCTCCTCTCGCCTGGAGGGGAGAACCTCCTGGATTTTCTCGAGTTGCGGCAGGTCTTCTCGAGTTACGATGGGGACATCAGGGACCCGCTCTGGTGGCCTCAGGAAAGGCCAGTCCCCATGCGAGTTGCTAGGGGACCTCTCGGGATTCCTCTCCCGTCCATGCCGGGGCCTCAGTCCTTGTGTGGAGTCGGGGCCGGAACCTGAGTATTCCTCTCCAGTGTTGCCATGGATCTTGGGGTGCTTCTGAGTCTCCCCAGGGGAGTCAGGCCTCGTCTCGAGTGGGGGCATGCACGTGCGCTTTCCTCCCGAGCTGCAGCAGTAGTGTCACGCTTCCTGTCACGTGCATCAAGGGATCTGTGGCTTTCCCTCGAGGCTGTCCCTCGAGGCTTTCCCACGAGGCTTTCCCACAGGGCTGTGCCACGTGCCACCTTGGTGTGAGTCGATCCTCGGCGTGAAAGACGAGCCGGTGAAGGGAAAAGTGGTTCCTCTGGAATGGACTGAGACATCTGGGGGACTCTTGGAATGGTGGCACGACCCTGGAGTTCCTCTCGCCGTTCCTGTTGAGACGGCCTCCTCTTGAGATGCGACGGGAACGCCGGGAACTCTTTCCTGACGAAGCAGGGACAGGATCCCTCATCTCGAGCTACGAGGCAGAAACGGGGCTCCTCTGGATGTGGGCGGGACCCTCGTGATTCCTCTCGAGTGGAGACGGGTATGTCGGGGAACTTCTTGATTTGCACCAAGGGTGTGAAGGACCCTTTCGAAGTTCCAGAGGTGAGGTGTGATCAGCCTCGAGACGCCTCAGCGGAAATGGGCCTCATCTCGCCTGGAGGGGAGAACCTCCTGGATTTTCTCGAGTTGCGGCAGGTCTTCTCGAGTTACGATGGGGACCGCAGGGACCCGCTCTGGTGGCCTCAGGAAAGGCCAGTCCCCATGCGAGTTGCTAGGGGACCTCTCGGGATTCCTCTCCCGTCCATGCCGGGGCCTCAGTCCTTGTGTGGAGTCGGGGCCGGAACCTGAGGATTCCTCTCCAGTGTTGCCATGGATCTTGGGGTGCTTCTGAGTCTCCCCAGGGGAGTCAGGCCTCGTCTCGAGTGGGGGCATGCACGTGCGCTTTCCTCCCGAGCTGCAGCAGTAGTGTCACGCTTCCTGTCACGTGGATCAAGGGATCTGTGGCTTTCCCTCGAGGCTGTCCCTCGAGGCTTTCCCACGAGGCTTTCCCACAGGGCTGTGCCACGTGCCACCTTGGTGTGAGTCGATCCTCGGCGTGAAAGACGAGCCGGTGAAGGGAAAAGAGGTTCCTCTGGAATGGACTGAGACATCTGGGGGACTCTTGGAATGGTGGCACGACCCTGGAGTTCCTCTCGCCGTTCCTGTTGAGAGGGCCTCCTCTTGAGATGCGACGGGAACGCCGGGAACTCTTTCCTGACGAAGCACGGACAGGATCCCTCATCTCGAGCTACGAGGCGGAAACGGGGCTCCTCTGGATGTGGGCGGGACCCTCGTGATTCCTCTCGAGTGGAGACGGGTATGTCGGGGAACTTCTTGATTTGCACCAAGGGTGTGAAGGACCCTTTCGAAGTTCCAGAGGTGAGGTGTGATCAGCCTCGAGACGCCTCAGCGGAAATGGGCCTCATCTCGCCTGGAGGGGAGAACCTCCTGGATTTTCTCGAGTTGCGGCAGGTCTTCTCGAGTTACGACGGGGACCGCAGGGACCCGCTCTTTTGGCCTCAGGAAAGGCCAGTCCCCATGCGAGTTGCTAGGGGACCTCTCGGGATTCCTCTCCCGTCCATGCCGGGGCCTCAGTCCTTGTGTGGAGTCGGGGCCGGAACCTGAGGTTTCCTCTCCAGTGTTGCCATGGATCTTGGGGTGCTTCTGAGTCTCCCCAGGGGAGTCAGGCCTCGTCTCGAGTGGGGGCATGCACTTGCGCTTTCCTCCCGAGCTGCAGCAGTAGTGTCACTCTTCCTGTCACGTGCATCAAGGGATCTGTGGCTTTCCCTCGAGGCTGTCCCTCGAGGCTTTCCCACGAGGCTTTCCCACAGGGCTGTGCCAAGTGCCACCTTGGTGTGAGTCGATCCTCGGCGTGAAAGACGAGCCGGTGAAGGGAAAAGAGGTTCCTCTGGAATGGACTGAGACATCTGGGGGACTCTTGGAATGGTGGCACGACCCTGGAGTTCCTCTCGCCGTTCCTGTTGAGAGGGCCTCCTCTTGAGATGCGACGGGAACGCCGGGAACTCTTTCCCGACGAAGCAGGGAAAGGATCCCTCATCTCGAGCTACGAGGCGGAAACGGGGCTCCTCTGGATGTGGGCGGGACCCTCGTGATTCCTCTCGAGTGGAGACGGCTATGTCGGGGAACTTCTTGATTTGCACCAAGGGTGTGAAGGAGCCTTTCGAAGTTCCAGAGGTGAGGTGTGATCAGCCTCGAGACGCCTCAGCGGAAATGGGCCTCATCTCGCCTGGAGGGGAGAACCTCCTGGATTTTCTCGAGTTGCGGCAGGTCTTCTCGAGTTACGACGGGGACCTCAGGGACCCGCTCTGGTGGCCTCAGGAAAGGCCAGTCCCCATGAGAGTTGCTAGGGGACCTCTCGGGATTCCTCTCCCGTCCATGCCGGGGCCTCAGTCCTTGTGTGGAGTCGGGGCCGGAACCTGAGGATTCCTCTCCAGTGTTGCCATGGATCTTGGGGTGCTTCTGAGTCTCCCCAGGGGAGTCAGGCCTCGTCTCGAGTGGGGGCATGCACGTGCGCTTTCCTCCCGAGCTGCAGCAGTAGTGTCACGCTTCCTGTCACGTGGATCAAGGGATCTGTGGCTTTCCCTCGAGGCTGTCCCTCGAGGCTTTCCCACGAGGCTTTCCCACAGGGCTGTGCCACGTGCCACCTTGGTGTGAGTCGATCCTCGGCGTGAAAGACGAGCTGGTGAAGGGAAAAGAGGTTCCTCTGAATGGACTGAGACATCTGGGGGCTTTTGGAATGGTGGCACGACCCTGGAGTTCCTCTCGCCGTTCCTGTTGAGAGGGCCACCTCTTGAGATGCGACGGGAACGCCGGGAACTCTTTCCCGACGAAGCAGGGAAAGGATTCCTCATCTCGAGCTACGAGGCGGAAACGGGGCTCCTCTGGATGTGGGCGGGACCTTCGTGATTCCTCTCGAGTGGAGACGGCTATGTCGGGGAACTTCTTGATTTGCACCAAGGGTGTGAAGGACCCTTTCGAAGTTCCAGAGGTGAGGTGTGATCAGCCTCGAGACGCCTCAGCGGAAATGGGTCTCATCTCGCCTGGAGGGGAGAACCTCCTGTATTTTCTCGAGTTGCGGCAGGTCTTCTCGAGTTACGACGGGGACCTCAGGGACCCGCTCTGGTGGCCTCAGGAAAGGCCAGTCCCCATGCGAGTTGCTAGGGGACCACTCGGGATTACTCTCCCGTCCATGCCGGGGCCTCAGTCCTTGTGTGGAGTCGGGGCCGGAACCTGAGGATTCCTCTCCAGTGTTGCCATGGATCTTGGGGTGCTTCTGAGTCTCCCCAGGGGAGTCAGGCCTCGTCTCGAGTGGGGGCATGCACGTGCGCTTTCCTCCCGAGCTGCAGCAGTAGTGTCACGCTTCCTGTCACGTGCATCAAGGGATCTGTGGCTTTCCCTCGAGGCTGTCCCTCGAGGCTTTCCCACGAGGCTTTCCCACAGGGCTGTGCCAAGTGCCACCTTGGTGTGAGTCGATCCTCGGCGTGAAAGACGAGCCGGTGAAGGGAAAAGAGGATCCTCTGGAATGGACTGAGACATCTGGGGGACTCTTGGAATGGTGGCACGACCCTGGAGTTCCTCTCGCCGTTCCTTTTGAGAGGGCCTCCACTTGAGATGCGACGGGAACGCCGGGAATTCTTTCCCGACGAAGCAGGGAAAGGATCCCTCACCTCGAGCTACGAGGCGGAAACGGGGCTCCTCTGGATGTGGGCGGGATCCTCGTGTTTCCTGTCGAGTGGAGACGGGTATGTCGGGGAACTTCTTGAGTTGCACCAAGGGTGTGAAGGACCCTTTCGAAGTTCTAGAGGTGATGTGTGATTAGCCATGAGAAGCCTGTGCGGAAATGGGCCTCCTCTCGCCTGGAGGGGAGAACCTCCTGGATTTTCTCGAGTTGCGGCAGGTCTTCTCGAGTTACGACGGGGACCTCAGGAACCCGCTCTGGTGGCCTCAGGAAGGGCCAGTCCCCATGCGAGTTGCTAGGGGCCATCTCGGGATTCCTCTCCCGTCGATGCCGGGGCCAAAGACCTTGTGTGGAGTCAGGGCCGGAACCTGAGCATTCCTCTCCAGTGTTGACATGGATCTTGGGGTGCCTCTGAGTCTCCCCAGGGGAGTCAGGCTTCGTCTCGAATGGGGGCATGCACGTGTGCTTTTCTCCTGAGCTGCAGCAGTAGGGTCACGCTTCCTGTCACGTGGATCAAGGGATCTGTGGCTTTCCCTCGAGGCTTTCCCTAAAGGCTTTCCCACGAGGCTTTCCCACGAGGCTTTCCCAAATTGCTGTGCCAAGTGCCACCTTGGTGTGAGTCGATCCTCGGCGTGAAAGACGAGCCGGTGAAGGGAAAAGAGGATCCTCTGGAATGGACTGAGACATCTGGGGGACTCTTGGAATGGTGGCACGACCCTGGAGTTCCTCTCGCCGTTCCTTTTGAGAGGGCCTCCACTTGAGATGCGACGGGAACGCCGGGAATTCTTTCCCGACGAAGCAGGGAAAGGATCCCTCACCTCGAGCTACGAGGCGGAAACGGGGCTCCTCTGGATGTGGGCGGGACACTCGTTTTTCGTCTCAAGTGGAGACGGGTATGTCGAGGAACTTCTTGAGTTGCAACAGGGGTGTGAAGGACCCTTTCGACGTTCCAGAGGTGAGGTGTGATTAGCCCCGAGAAGCCTGTGCGGAAATGGGCCTCCTCTCGCCTGGAGGGGAGAACCTCCTGGATTTTCTCGAGTTGCGGCAGGTCTTCTCGAGTTACGATGGGGACATCAGGGACCCGCTCTGGTGGCCTCAGGAAAGGCCAGTCCCCATGCGAGTTGCTAGGGGACCTCTCGGGATTCCTCTCCCGTCCATGCCGGGGCCTCAGTCCTTGTGTGGAGTCGGGGCCGGAACCTGAGTATTCCTCTCCAGTGTTGCCATGGATCTTGGGGTGCTTCTGAGTCTCCCCAGGGGAGTCAGGCCTCGTCTCGAGTGGGGGCATGCACGTGCGCTTTCCTCCCGAGCTGCAGCAGTAGTGTCACGCTTCCTGTCACGTGGATCAAGGGATCTGTGGCTTTCCCTCGAGGCTGTCCCTCGAGGCTTTCCCACGAGGCTTTCCCACAGGGCTGTGCCACGTGCCACCTTGGTGTGAGTCGATCCTCGGCGTGAAAGACGAGCCGGTGAAGGGAAAAGAGGTTCCTCTGGAATGGACTGAGACATCTGGGGGACTCTTGGAATGGTGGCACGACCCTGGAGTTCCTCTCGCCGTTCCTGTTGAGAGGGCCTCCTCTTGAGATGCGACGGGAACGCCGGGAACTCTTTCCTGACGAAGCAGGGACAGGATCCCTCATCTCGAGCTACGAGGCGGAAACGGGGCTCCTCTGGATGTGGGCGGGACCCTCGTGATTCCTCTCGAGTGGAGACGGGTATGTCGGGGAACTTCTTGATTTGCACCAAGGGTGTGAAGGACCCTTTCGAAGTTCCAGAGGTGAGGTGTGATCAGCCTCGAGACGCCTCAGCGGAAATGGGCCTCATCTCGCCTGGAGGGGAGAACCTCCTGGATTTTCTCGAGTTGCGGCAGGTCTTCTCGAGTTACGACGGGGACCGCAGGGACCCGCTCTTTTGGCCTCAGGAAAGGCCAGTCCCCATGCGAGTTGCTAGGGGACCTCTCGGGATTCCTCTCCCGTCCATGCCGGGGCCTCAGTCCTTGTGTGGAGTCGGGGCCGGAACCTGAGGTTTCCTCTCCAGTGTTGCCATGGATCTTGGGGTGCTTCTGAGTCTCCCCAGGGGAGTCAGGCCTCGTCTCGAGTGGGGGCATGCACTTGCGCTTTCCTCCCGAGCTGCAGCAGTAGTGTCACTCTTCCTGTCACGTGGATCAAGGGATCTGTGGCTTTCCCTCGAGGCTGTCCCTCGAGGCTTTCCCACGAGGCTTTCCCACAGGGCTGTGCCACGTGCCACCTTGGTGTGAGTCGATCCTCGGCGTGAAAGACGAGCTGGTGAAGGGAAAAGAGGTTCCTCTGAATGGACTGAGACATCTGGGGGCTTTTGGAATGGTGGCACGACCCTGGAGTTTCTCTCGCCGTTCCTGTTGAGAGGGCCACCTCTTGAGATGCGACGGGAACGCCGGGAAATCTTTCCCGACGAAGCAGGGAAAGGATTCCTCATCTCGAGCTACGAGGCGGAAACGGGGCTCCTCTGGATGTGGGCGGGACCTTCGTGATTCCTCTCGAGTGGAGACGGCTATGTCGGGGAACTTCTTGATTTGCACCAAGGGTGTGAAGGACCCTTTCGAAGTTCCAGAGGTGAGGTGTGATCAGCCTCGAGACGCCTCAGCGGAAATGGGTCTCATCTCGCCTGGAGGGGAGAACCTCCTGGATTTTCTCGACTTGCGGCAGGTCTTCTCGAGTTACGACGGGGACCTCAGGGACCCGCTCTGGTGGCCTCAGGAAAGGCCAGTCCCCATGCGAGTTGCTAGGGGACCACTCGGGATTACTCTCCCGTCCATGCCGGGGCCTCAGTCCTTGTGTGGAGTCGGGGCCGGAACCTGAGGATTCCTCTCCAGTGTTGCCATGGATCTTGGGGTGCTTCTGAGTCTCCCCAGGGGAGTCAGGCCTCGTCTCGAGTGGGGGCATGCACGTGCGCTTTCCTCCCGAGCTGCAGCAGTAGTGTCACGCTTCCTGTCACGTGCATCAAGGGATCTGTGGCTTTCCCTCGAGGCTGTCCCTCGAGGCTTTCCCACGAGGCTTTCCCACAGGGCTGTGCCAAGTGCCACCTTGGTGTGAGTCGATCCTCGGCGTGAAAGACGAGCCGGTGAAGGGAAAAGAGGATCCTCTGGAATGGACTGAGACATCTGGGGGACTCTTGGAATGGTGGCACGACCCTGGAGTTCCTCTCGCCGTTCCTTTTGAGAGGGCCTCCACTTGAGATGCGACGGGAACGCCGGGAATTCTTTCCCGACGAAGCAGGGAAAGGATCCCTCACCTCGAGCTACGAGGCGGAAACGGGGCTCCTCTGGATGTGGGCGGGATCCTCGTGTTTCCTGTCGAGTGGAGACGGGTATGTCGGGGAACTTCTTGAGTTGCACCAAGGGTGTGAAGGACCCTTTCGAAGTTCTAGAGGTGATGTGTGATTAGCCATGAGAAGCCTGTGCGGAAATGGGCCTCCTCTCGCCTGGAGGGGAGAACCTCCTGGATTTTCTCGAGTTGCGGCAGGTCTTCTCGAGTTACGACGGGGACCTCAGGAACCCGCTCTGGTGGCCTCAGGAAGGGCCAGTCCCCATGCGAGTTGCTAGGGGCCATCTCGGGATTCCTCTCCCGTCGATGCCGGGGCCAAAGACCTTGTGTGGAGTCAGGGCCGGAACCTGAGCATTCCTCTCCAGTGTTGACATGGATCTTGGGGTGCCTCTGAGTCTCCCCAGGGGAGTCAGGCTTCGTCTCGAATGGGGGCATGCACGTGTGCTTTTCTCCTGAGCTGCAGCAGTAGGGTCACGCTTCCTGTCACGTGGATCAAGGGATCTGTGGCTTTCCCTCGAGGCTTTCCCTAAAGGCTTTCCCACGAGGCTTTCCCACGAGGCTTTCCCAAATTGCTGTGCCAAGTGCCACCTTGGTGTGAGTCGATCCTCGGCGTGAAAGACGAGCCGGTGAAGGGAAAAGAGGATCCTCTGGAATGGACTGAGACATCTGGGGGACTCTTGGAATGGTGGCACGACCCTGGAGTTCCTCTCGCCGTTCCTTTTGAGAGGGCCTCCACTTGAGATGCGACGGGAACGCCGGGAATTCTTTCCCGACGAAGCAGGGAAAGGATCCCTCACCTCGAGCTACGAGGCGGAAACGGGGCTCCTCTGGATGTGGGCGGGACACTCGTTTTTCGTCTCAAGTGGAGACGGGTATGTCGAGGAACTTCTTGAGTTGCACCAGGGGTGTGAAGGACCCTTTCGACGTTCCAGAGGTGAGGTGTGATTAGCCCCGAGAAGCCTGTGCGGAAATGGGCCTCCTCTCGCCTGGAGGGGAGATCCTCCTGGATTTTCTCGATTTGCGGCAGGTCTTCTCGTGTTACGACGGGGACCTCAGGGACCCGCTCTGGTGGCCTCAGGAAGGGCCAGTCCCCATGCGAGTTGCTAGGGGCCATCTCGGGATTCCTCTCCCGTCGATGTCGGGGACTAAGACCTTGTGTGGAGTCGGGGCCAGAACCTGAGCATTCCTCTCCAGTGTTGACATGGATCTTGGTGTGCCTCTGAGTCTCCCCAGGGGAGTCAGGCTTCGTCTCGAATGGGGGCAGGCACGTGCGCTTTCCTCCCGACCTGCAGCAGTAGGGTCACGCTTCCTGTCACGTGGATCAAGAGATCTGTGGCTTTCCCTCGAGGCTTTCCCTCGAGGCTTTCCCACGAGGCTTTCCCACAGGGCTGTGCCAAGTGCCACCTTGGTGTGAGTCGATCCTCGGCGTGAAAGACGAGCCGGTGAAGGGAAAAGAGGTTCCTCTGGAATGGACTGAGACATCTGGGGAACTCTAAGAATGGTGGCACGACCCTGGAGTTCCTCTCGCCGTTCCTGTTGAGAGGGCCTCCTCTTGAGATGCGACGGGAACGCCGGGAATTCTTTCCCGACGAAGCATGGAAAGACTCCCTCCTCTCGAGCTACGAGGCGGAAAGGGGGCTCCTCTGGATGTGGGCGGGACCCTCGTGTTTCCTCTCGAGTGGAGACGGGTATGTCGGGGAACTTCTTGAGTTGCACCAAGGGTGTGAAGGACCCTTTTGACGTTCCAGAGGTGAGGTGTGATTAGCCCAGAGAAGCCCCTGCAGAAATGGGCCTCATCTCGCCTGCAGGGGAGAACCTCCTGGATTTTCTCGAGTTGCGGCAGGTCTTCACGAGTTACGACGGGGACTTCAGAGACCCGCTCTGGTGGCCTCAGGAAGGGCCAGTCCCCATGCGAGATGCTAGGGGCCATCACGTGATTTCTCTCCCGTCGATGCCGGGGCCTAAGACCTTGTGTGGAGTCGGGGCCGTAACCTGAGGATTCCTCTCCAGTGTTGACATGGATCTTGGGGTGCTTCTGAGTCTCCCCAGGGGATTCAGGCCTCGTCTCAAGTGTGGGCATGCACGTGCGCTTCTCTCCTGAGCTGTAGCAGGAGGGTCACGCTTCCTATCACGTTGATGAAGGGATCTGTGGCTTTCCCTCGAGGCTTTCCCTCGAGGCTTTCCCACGAGGCTTTCCCACAGGGCTCTGCCAAGTGCCACCTTGGTGTGAGTCGATCGTCGGCATGAAAGACGAGCCGGTGAAGGAAAAAGAGGTTCCTCTGGATGGACTGAGACATCTGGGGGACTCTTGGAATGGTTGCACGACCCTGGAGTTCCTTTCGCCGTTCCTATTGAGAGGGCCTCCTCTTGAGATGCGACGGGAACGCCGGGAATTCTTTCCCGACGAAGCAGGGAAAGGATCCCTCACCTCGAGCTACGAGGCGGAAACGGGGCTCCTCTGGATGTGGGCGGGATCCTCGTGTTTCCTGTCGAGTGGAGACGGGTATGTCGGGGAACTTCTTGAGTTGCACCAAGGGTTTGAAGGACCCTTTCGAAGTTCTAGAAGTGAGGTGTGATTAGCCCCGAGAAGCCTCTGCGGAAATGGGCCTCCTCTCGCCTGCAGGGGAGAACCTCCTGGATTTTCTCAAGTTGCGGCAGGTTTTCTCGAGTTACGACGGGGACCTCAGGGACCCGCTCTGGTGGCCTCATGAAGGGCCAGTCCCCATGCGAGGTGCTAGGGGCCATCTCGGGATACTTCTCCCGTCGATGTCGCGGCCTAAGACCTTGTGTGGAGTCGGGGCCGGAACCTGAGCATTCCTCTCCAGTGTTGACATGGATCTTGGGGTGCCTCTGAGTCTCCCCAGGGGAGTCAGGCTTCGTCTCGAATGGGGGCATGCACGTGCGCTTTCCTCCCGAGCTGCAGCAGTAGGGTCACGCTTCCTGTCACGTGGATCAAGGGATCTGTGGCTTTCCCTCGAGGCTTTCCCTCGAGGCTTTCCCACGAGGCTTTCCCACAGGGCTGTGCCAAGTGCCACCTTGGTGTGAGTCGATCCTCGGCGTGAAAGACGAGCCGGTGAAGGGAAAAGAGGTTCCTCTGGATGGACTGAGACATCTGGGGGACTCTTCGAATGGTGGCACGACGCTGGAGTTCCTCTCGCCGTTCCTGTTGAGAGGGCCTCCTCTTGAGATGCGACGGGAACGCCCGGAATACTTTCCCAACGAAGCAGGGAAAGGATCCCGCACCTCGAGCTACGAGGCGGAAACGGGGCTCCTCTGGATGTGGACGGGACTCTCGTGTTTCCTGTCGAGTGGAGACGGGTATGTCGGGGAACTTCTTGAGTTGCACCAAGGGTGTGAAGGACCCTTTCGAAGTTCTAGAGGTGATGTGTGATTAGCCATGAGAAGCCTGTGCGGAAATGGGCCTCCTCTCGCCTGGAGGGGAGAACCTCCTGGATTTTCTCGAGTTGCGGCAGGTCTTCTCGAGTTACGACGGGGACCTCAGGAACCCGCTCTGGTGGCCTCAGGAAGGGCCAGTCCCCATTCGAGTTGCTAGGGGCCATCTCGGGATTCCTCTCCCGTCGATGCCGGGGCCAAAGACCTTGTGTGGAGTCGGGGCCGGAACCTGAGCATTCCTCTCCAGTGTTGACATGGATCTTGGGGTGCCTCTGAGTCTCCCCAGGGGAGTCAGGCCTCGTCTCGCGTGGGGGCATGCACGTGTGCTTTTCTCCCGAGCTGCAGCAGTAGGGTCACGCTTCCTGTCACGTGGATCAAGGGATCTGTGGCTTTCCCTCGAGGCTTTCCCTAAAGGCTTTCCCACGAGGCTTTCCCACGAGGCTTTCCCAAATTGCTGTGCCAAGTGCCACCTTGGTGTGAGTCGATCCTCGGCGTGAAAGACGAGCCGGTGAAGGGAAAAGAGGTTCCTCTGGAATGGACTGAGACATCTGGGGGACTCTTGGAATGGTGGCACGACCCTGGAGTTCCTCTCGTCGTTCCTGTTGAGAGGGCCTCCTCTTGAGATGCGACAGGAACGCCGGGAATTCTTTCCCGACGAAGCAGGGAAAGGATCGCTCACCTCGAGCTACGAGGCGGAAACGGGTCTCCTCTGGATGTGGGCGGGACCCTCGTGTTTCCTCTCGAGTGGAGACGGGTATGTCGGGAAACTTCTTGAGTTGCACCAAGGGTGTGAAGTACCCTTTCGAAGTTCTAGAGGTGAGGTGTGATTAGCCCCGAGAAGTCTCTGCGGAAATGGGCCTCCTCTCGCCTGGAGGGGAGAACCTCCTGGATTTTCTCGAGTTGCGGCAGATCTTCTCGATTTACGATGGGGACCTCAGGGACCCGCTATGGTGGCCTCAGGAAGGGCCAGTCCCCATGCGAGGTCTAGGGGCCACCTCGGGATTCCTCTCCCGTCGATGTCTGGGCCTAAGACCTTGTGTGGATTCGGGGCCGGAACCTGAGCATTCCTCTCCAGTGTTGACATGGATCTTGGGGTGCCTCTGAGTCTCCCCAGGGGAGTCAGGCTTCGTCTCGAATGGGTGCATGCACGTGTGCTTTTCTCCTGAGCTGCAGCAGTAGGGTCACGCTTCCTGTCACGTGGATCAAGGGATCTGTGGCTTTCCCTCGAGGCTTTCCCTAAAGGATTTCCCACGAGGCTTTCCCACGAGGCTTTCCCAAATTGCTGTGCCAAGTGCCACCTTGGTGTGAGTCGATCCTCGGCGTGAAAGACGAGCCGGTGAAGGGAAAAGAGGATCCTCTGGAATGGACTGAGACATCTGGGGGACTCTTGGAATGGTGGCACGTCCCTGGAGTTCCTCTCGCCGTTCCTGTTGAGAGGGCCTCCACTTGAGATGCGACGGGAACGCCGGGAATTCTTTCCCGACGAAGCAGGGAAAGGATCCCTCACCTCGAGCTACGAGGCGGAAACGGGGCTCCTCTGGATGTGGGCGGGACCCTCGTTTTTCGTCTCGAGTGGAGACGGGTATGTCGAGGAACTTCTTGAGTTGCACCAAGGGTGTGAAGGACCCTTTCGACGTTCCAGAGGTGAGGTGTGATTAGCCCCGAGAAGCCTGTGCGGAAATGGGCCTCCTCGCGCCTGGAGCGGAGATCCTCCTGGATTTTCTCGATTTGCGGCAGGTCTTCTCGTGTTACGACGGGGACATCAGGGACCCGCTCTGGTGGCCTCAGGAAGGGCCAGTCCCCATGCGAGTTGCTAGGGGCCATCTCGGGATTCCTCTCCCGTCGAAGTCGGGGCCTAAGACCTTGTATGGAGTCGGGGCCGGAACCTGAGCATTCCTCTCCAGTGTTGATATGGATCTTGGGGTGCCTCTGAGTCTCCACAGGGGAGTCAGGCCTCTTCTCGAATGGGGGAATGCACGTGCGCTTTACTCCCGAGCTGCAGCAGTAAGGTCACGCATCCTGTCTAATGGATCAAGGGATCTGTGGCTTTCCCTCGTTGCTTTCCCTCGAGGCTTTCCCACGAGGCTTTCCCAAATTGCTGTGCCAAGTGCCACCTTGGTGTGAGTCGATCCTCAGCGTGAAAGACGATCCGGTGAAGGGAAAAGAGGTTCCTCTGGAATGGACTGAGACATCTGGGGGACTCTTGGAATGGTGGCACGACCCTGGAGTTCCTCTCGCCGTTCCTGTTGAGAGGGCCTCCTCTTGAGATGCGACGGGAACGCCGGGAATTCTTTCCCGAAGAAGCAGGGAAAGGATCGCTCACCTCTAGCTACGAGGCGGAAACGGGGCTCCTCTGGATGTGGGCGGGACCCTCGTGTTTCCTCTCGAGTGGAGATGGGTATGTCGGGGAACTTCTTGAGTTGCACCAAGGGTGTGAAGGACCCTTTCGAAGTTCTAGAGGTGAGGTGTGATTAGCCCCGAGAAGTCTCTGCGGAAATGGGCCTCCTCTCGCCTGGAGGGGAGAACCTCCTGGATTTTCTCGAGTTGCGGCAGGTCTTCTCGAATTACGACGGGGACCTCAGGGACTCGCTCTGGTGGCCTCAGGAAGGGCCAGTCCCCATGCGAGTTGCTAGGGGCCATCTCGGGATTCCTCTCCCGTCGATGCCGGAGCCTAAGACCCTGTGAAGAGTCGGGGCCGGAACCTGAGCATTCCTCTCCAGTGTTGACATGGATCTTGGTGTGCCTCTGAGTCTCCCCAGGGGATTCAGGCTTCGTCTCGAATGGGGGCATCCACGTGTGCTTTTCTCCCGAGCTGCAGCAGTAGGGTTACGCTTCCTGTCACGTGGATCAAGGGATCTGTGGCTTTCCCTCGAGGCTTTCCCTCGAGGCTTTCTCACAGGGCTGTGCCAAGTGCCACCTTGGTGTGAGTCGATCCTCGGCGTGAAAGACGAGCCGGTGAAGGGAAAAGAGGTTCCTCTGGAATGGACTGAGACATCTGCGGGACTCTTGGAATGGTTGCACGACCCTGGAGTTCCTGTCGCCGTTCCTGTTGAGCGGGCCTCCACTTGAGATGCGACGGGAACGCCGGAAATTCTTTCCCGACGAAGCAGGGAAAGGATCCCTCACCTCGAGCTATGAGGCGGAAAAGGGGATCCTCTGGATGTGGGCGGGACCCTCGTGTTTCGTCTCGAGTGGAGATGGGTATGTCGGGGAACTTCTTGAGTTGCACCAAGGGTGGGAAGGACCCTTTCGAAGTTCTAGAGGTGAGGTGTGATTAGCCCCGAGAAGCCTCTGCGGAAATGGGCCTCCTCTCGCCTGGAGGGGAGAACCTCCTGGATTTTCTCGAGTTGCGGCAGGTCTTCTCTTGTTACGACGGGGACCTCAGGGACCCGCTCTGGTGGCCTCAGGAAGGGCCAGTCCCCATGCGAGTTGCTAGGGGCCATCTCGGGATACCTCTCCCGTCGATGTCGCGGCCTAAGACCTTGTGAGGAATCAGGGCCGGAACCTGAGCATTCCTCTCCAGTGTTGATATGGATCTTGGGGTGCCTCTGAGTCTCGCCAGGGGAGTCAGGCCTCGTCTCGAGTGGGGGTATGCACGTGCGCTACCCTCCCGAGGTACAGCAGTAGGGTCATGCTTCCTGTCACGTGGATCAAGGGATCTGTGGCCTTCCCTCGAGGCTTTCCCTCGAGGCTTTCCCACGAGGCTTTCCAACAGGGCTGTGCCAAGTGCCACCTTGGTGTGAGTCGATCCTCCGCGTGAAAGACGAGCCAGTGAAGGGAAAAGAGGTTCCTCTGGAATGGACTGAGACATCTGGGGGACTCTTGGAATGGTGGCACGACCCTGGAGTTCCTCTCGCCGTTCCTGTTGAGAGGGCCTCCTCTTGAGATGCGACGGGAACGCCCGGAATACTTTCCCAACGAAGCAGGGAAAGGATCCCGCACCTCGAGCTACGAGGCGGAAACGGGGCTCCCCTGGATGTGGGCGGGACCCTCGTGTTTCCTATCGAGTGGAGACGGGTATGTCGGGGAACTTCTTGAGTTGCACCAAGGGTGTGAAGGACCCTTTCGAAGTTCTAGAGGTGAGGTGTGATTAGCCATGAGAAGCCTGTGCGGAAATGGACCTCCTCTCGCCTGGAATGGAGAACCTCCTGGATTTTCTCGAGTTGCGGCAGGTCTTCTCGAGTTACGACGGGGACCTCAGGGACCCGCTCTGGTGGCCTCAGGAAGGGCCAGTCCCCATGCGAGTTGCTAGGGGCCATCTCGGGATTCCTCTCCCGTCGATGCCGGGGCCTAAGACCTTGTGTGGAGTCGGGGCCGGAACCTGAGCATTCCTCTCCAGTGTTGACATGGATCTTGGGGTGCCTCTGAGTCTCCCCAGGGGAGTCAGGCTTCGTCTCGAATGGGGGCATGCACGTGTGCTTTTCTCCCGAGCTGCAGCAGTAGGGTCACGATTCCTGTCACGTGGATCAAGGGATCTGTGGCTTTCCCTCGAGGCTTTCCCTCGAGGCTTTCCCACGAGGCTTTCCCACAGGGCTGTGCCAAGTGCCACCTTGGTGTGAGTTGATCCTCGGCGTGAAAGACGAGCCGGTGAAGGGAAAAGAGGTTCCTCTGGAATGGACTGAGACATCTGTGGGACTCTTGGAATGGTGGCACGACCCTGGAGTTCCTCTCGCCGTTCCTGTTGAGAGGGCCTCCTCTTGAGATGCGACGGGAACGCCGGGAATTCTTTCCCGACGAAGCATGGAAAGGATCCCTCCTCTCGAGCTACGAGGCGGAAAGGGGGCTCCTCTGGATGTGGGCGGGACCCTCGTGTTTCGTCTCGAGTGGAGATGGGTATGTCGGGGAACTTCTTGAGTTGCACCAAGGGTGGGAAGGACCCTTTCGAAGTTCTAGAGGTGAGGTGTGATTAGCCCCGAGAAGCCTCTGCGGAAATGGGCCTCCTCTCGCCTGGAGGGGAGAACCTCCTGGATTTTCTCGAGTTGCGGCAGGTCTTCTCGAGTTACGACGGGGACCTCAGGGACCCGCTCTGGTGGCCTCAGGAAGGGCCAGTCCCCATGCGAGTTGCTAGGGGCCATCTCGGGATTCCTCTCCTGTCGTTGTCGGGGCCTAAGACCTTGTGTGGAGTCGGGGCCGGAACCTGAGCATTCCTCTCCAGTGTTGACATGGATCTTGGGGTGCCTCTGAGTCTCCCCAGGGGAGTCAGGCCTCGTCTCGAGTGGGGGCATGCACGTGCGCTTTTCTCCCGAGCTGCAGCTGTAGGGTCACGCTTCCTGTCACATGGATCAAGGGATCTGTGGCTTTCCCTCGAGGCTTTCCCTAAAGGCTTTCCCACGAGGCTTTCCCACGAGGCTTTCCCAAATTGCTGTGCCAAGTGCCACCTTGGTGTGAGTCGATCCTCGGCGTGAAAGACGAGCCGGTGAAGGGAAAAGAGGTTCCTCTGGAATGGACTGAGACCTCTGGGGGACTCTTGGAATGGTGGCACGACCCTGGAGTTCCTCTCGTCGTTCCTGTTGAGAGGGCCTCCTCTTGAGATGCGACAGGAACGCCGGGAATTCTTTCCCGAAGAAGCAGGGAAAGGATCGCTCACCTCGAGCTACGAGGCGGAAACGGGGCTCCTCTGGATGTGGGCGGGACCCTCGCGTTTCCTCTCGAGTGGAGACGGGTATGTCGGGGAACTTCTTGAGTTGCACCAAGGGTGTGAAGGACCCTTTCGAAGTTCTAGAGGTGAGGTGTGATTAGACATGAGAAGCCTGTGCGGAAATGGGCCTCCTCTCGCCTGGAGGGGAGAACCTCCTGGATTTTTTGAGTTGCGGCAGGTCTTCTCGAGTTACGACGGGGACCTCAGGAACCCGCTCTGGTGGCCTCAGGAAGGGCCAGTCCCCATGCGAGTTGCTAGGGGCCATCTCGGGATTCCTCTCCCGTCGATGCCGGGGCCAAAGACCTTGTGTGGAGTCGGGGCCGGAACCTGAGCATTCCTCTCCAGTGTTGACATGGATCTTGGGGTGCCTCTGAGTCTCCCCAGGGGAGTCAGGCCTCGTCTCGAGTGGGGGCATGCACGTGCGCTTTTCTCCCGAGCTGCAGCAGTAGGGTCACGCTTCCGGTCACGTGGATCAAGGGATCTGTGGCTTTCCCTCGAGGCTTTCCCTAAAGGCTTTCCCACGAGGCTTTCCCACGAGGCTTTCCCAAATTGCTGTGCCAAGTGCCACCTTGGTGTGAGTCGATCCTCGGCGTGAAAGACGAGCCGGTGAAGGGAAAAGAGGTTCCTCTGGAATGGACTGAGACATCTGGGGAACTCTACGAATGGTGGCACGACCCTGGAGTTCCTCTCGCCGTTCCTGTTGAGAGGGCCTCCTCTTGAGATGCGACGGGAACGCCGGGAATTCTTTCCCGACGAAGCATGGAAAGGATCCCTCCTCTCGAGCTACGAGGCGGAAAGGGGGCTCCTCTGGATGTGGGCGGGACCCTCGTGTTTCCTCTCGAGTGGAGACGGGTATGTCGGGGAACTTCTTGAGTTGCACCAAGGGAGGGAAGGACCCTTTTGACGTTCCAGAGGTGAGGTGTGATTAGCCCAGAGAAGCCCCTGCAGAAATGGGCCTCATCTCGCCTGCAGGGGAGAACCTCCTGGATTTTCTCGAGTTGCGGCAGGTCTTCTCGAGTTACGACGGGGACTTCAGAGACCCGCTCTGGTGGCCTCAGGAAGGGCCAGTCCCCATGCGAGATGCTAGGGGCCATCACGTGATTTCTCTCCCGTCGATGCCGGGGCCTAAGACCTTGTGTGGAGTCGGGGCCGTAACCTGAGGATTCCTCTCCAGTGTTGACATGGATCTTGGGGTGCTTCTGAGTCTCCCCAGGGGATTCAGGCCTCGTCTCAAGTGTGGGCATGCACGTGCGCTTCTCTCCTGAGCTGTAGCAGGAGGGTCACGCTTCCTATCACGTTGATGAAGGGATCTGTGGCTTTCCCTCGAGGCTTTCCCTTGAGGCTTTCCCACGAGGCTTTCCCACAGGGCTCTGCCAAGTGCCACCTTGGTGTGAGTCGATCGTCGGCGTGAAAGACGAGCCGGTGAAAGAAAAAGAGGTTCCTCTGGATGGACTGAGACATCTGGGGGACTCTTGGAATGGTTGCACGACCCTGGAGTTCCTCTCGCCGTTCCTATTGAGAGGGCCTCCTCTTGACATGCGACGGGAACGCCGGGAATTCTTTCCCGACGAAGCAGGGAAAGGATCCCTCACCTCGAGCTACGAGGCGGAAACGGGGCTCCTCTGGATGTGGGCGGGATCCTCGTGTTTCCTGTCGAGTGGAGACGGGTATGTCGGGGAACTTCTTGAGTTGCACCAAGGGTTTGAAGGACCCTTTCGACGTTCCAGAAGTGAGGTGTGATTAGCCCCGAGAAGCCTCTGCGGAAATGGGCCTCCTCTCGCCTGCAAGGGAGAACCTCCTGGATTTTCTCAAGTTGCGGCAGGTTTTCTCGAGTTACGACGGGGACCTCAGGGACCCGCTCTGGTGGCCTCAGGAAGGGCCAGTCCCCATGCGAGGTGCTAGGGGCCATCTCGGGATACTTCTCCCGTCGATGTCGCGGCCTAAGACCTTGTGTGGAGTCGGGGCCGGAACCTGAGCATTCCTCTCCAGTGTTGACATGGATCTTGGGGTGCCTCTGAGTCTCCCCAGGGGAGTCAGGCTTCGTCTCGAATGGGGGCATGCACGTGCGCTTTCCTCCCGAGCTGCAGCAGTAGGGTCACGCTTCCTGTCACGTGGATCAAGGGATCTGTGGCTTTCCCTCGAGGCTTTCCCACAGGGCTGTGCCAAGTGCCACCTTGGTGTGAGTCGATCCTCGGCGTGAAAGACGAGCCGGTGAAGGGAAAAGAGGTTCCTCTGGATGGACTGAGACATCTGGGGGACTCTTCGAATGGTGGCACGACGCTGGAGTTCCTCTCGTCGTTCCTGTTGAGAGGGCCTCCTCTTGAGATGCGACGGGAACGCCCGGAATACTTTCCCAACGAAGCAGGGAAAGGATCCCGCACCTCGAGCTACGAGGCGGAAACGGGGCTCCTCTGGATGTGGACGGGACTCTCGTGTTTCCTGTCGAGTGGAGACGGGTATGTCGGGGAACTTCTTGAGTTGCACCAAGGGTGTGAAGGACCCTTTCGAAGTTCTAGAGTTGATGTGTGATTAGCCATGAGAAGCCTGTGCGGAAATGGGCCTCCTCTCGCCTGGAGGGGAGAACCTCCTGGATTTTCTCGAGTTGCGGCAGGTCTTCTCGAGTTACGACGGGGACCTCAGGAACCCGCTCTGGTGGCCTCAGGAAGGGCCAGTCCCCATTCGAGTTGCTAGGGGCCATCTCGGGATTCCTCTCCCGTCGATGCCGGGGCCAAAGACCTTGTGTGGAGTCGGGGCCGGAACCTGAGCATTCCTCTCCAGTGTTGACATGGATCTTGGGGTGCCTCTGAGTCTCCCCAGGGGAGTCAGGCTTCGTCTCGAATGGGTGCATGCACGTGTGCTTTTCTCCTGAGCTGCAGCAGTAGGGTCACGCTTCCTGTCACGTGGATCAAGGGATCTGTGGCTTTCCCTCGAGGCTTTCCCTAAAGGCTTTCCCACGAGGCTTTCCCACGAGGCTTTCCCAAATTGCTGTGCCAAGTGCCACCTTGGTGTGAGTCGATCCTCGGCGTGAAAGACGAGCCGGTGAAGGGAATAGAGGATCCTCTGGAATGGACTGAGACATCTGGGGGACTCTTGGAATGGTGGCACGACCCTGGAGTTCCTCTTGCCGTTCCTTTTGAGAGGGCCTCCACTTGAGATGCGACGGGAACGCCGGGAATTCTTTCCCGACGAAGCAGGGAAAGGATCCCTCACCTCGAGCTACGAGGCGGAAACGGGGCTCCTCTGGATGTGGGCGGGACACTCGTTTTTCGTCTCAAGTGGAGACGGGTATGTCGAGGAACTTCTTGAGTTGCACCAGGGGTGTGAAGGACCCTTTCGACGATCCAGAGGTGAGGTGTGATTAGCCCCGAGAAGCCTGTGCGGAAATGGGCCTCCTCTCGCCTGGAGGGGAGATCCTCCTGGATTTTCTCGATTTGCGGCAGGTCTTCCCGTGTTACGACGGGGACCTCAGGGACCCGCTCTGGTGGCCTCAGGAAGGGCCAGTCCCCATGCGAGTTGCTAGGGGCCATCTCGGGATTCCTCTCCCGTCGATGTCGGGGCCTAAGACCTTGTGTGGAGTCGGGGCCAGAACCTGAGCATTCCTCTCCAGTGTTGACATGGATCTTGGTGTGCCTCTGAGTCTCCCCAGGGGAGTCAGGCTTCGTCTCGAATGGGGGCAGGCACGTGCGCTTTCCTCCCGAGCTGCAGCAGTAGGGTCACGCTTCCTGTCACGTGGATCAAGAGATCTGTGGCTTTCCCTCGAGTCTTTCCCTCGAGGCTTTCCCACGAGGCTTTCCCACAGGGCTGTGCCAAGTGCCACCTTGGTGTGAGTCGATCCTCGGCGTGAAAGACGAGCCGGTGAAGGGAAAAGAGGTTCCTCTGGAATGGACTGAGACATCTGGGGAACTCTACGAATGGTGGCACGACCCTGGAGTTCCTCTCGCCGTTCCTGTTGAGAGGGCCTCCTCTTGAGATGCGACGGGAACGCCGGGAATTCTTTCCCGACGAAGCATGGAAAGACTCCCTCCTCTCGAGCTACGAGGCGGAAAGGGGGCTCCTCTGGATGTGGGCGGGACCCTCGTGTTTCCTCTCGAGTGGAGACGGGTATGTCGGGGAACTTCTTGAGTTGCACCAAGGGTGGGAAGGACCCTTTTGACGTTCCAGAGGTGAGGTGTGATTAGCCCAGAGAAGCCCCTGCAGAAATGGGCCTCATCTCGCCTGCAGGGGAGAACCTCCTGGATTTTCTCGAGTTGCGGCAGGTCTTCTCGAGTTACGACGGGGACTTCAGAGACCCGCTCTGGTGGCCTCAGGAAGGGCCAGTCCCCATGCGAGATGCTAGGGGCCATCACGTGATTTCTCTCCCGTCGATGCCGGGGCCTAAGACCTTGTGTGGAGTCGGGGCCGTAACCTGAGGATTCCTCTCCAGTGTTGACATGGATCTTGGGGTGCTTCTGAGTCTCCCCAGGGGATTCAGGCCTCGTCTCAAGTGTGGGCATGCACGTGCGCTTCTCTCCTGAGCTGTAGCAGGAGGGTCACGCTTCCTATCACGTTGATGAAGGGATCTGTGGCTTTCCCTCGAGGCTTTCCCTCGAGGCTTTCCCACGAGGCTTTCCCACAGGGCTCTGCCAAGTGCCACCTTGGTGTGAGTCGATCGTCGGCGTGAAAGACGAGCCGGTGAAGGAAAAAGAGGTTCCTCTGGATGGACTGAGACATCTGGAGGACTCTTGGAATGGTTGCACGACCCTGGAGTTCCTCTCGCCGTTCCTATTGAGAGGGCCTCCTCTTGAGATGCGACGGGAACGCCGGGAATTCTTTCCCGACGAAGCAGGGAAAGGATCCCTCACCTCGAGCTACGAGGCGGAAACGGGGCTCCTCTGGATGTGGGCGGGATCCTCGTGTTTCCTGTCGAGTGGAGACGGGTATGTCGGGGAACTTCTTGAGTTGCACCAAGGGTTTGAAGGACCCTTTCGAAGTTCTAGAAGTGAGGTGTGATTAGCCCCGAGAAGCCTCTGCGGAAATGGGCCTCCTCTCGCCTGCAGGGGAGAACCTCCTGGATTTTCTCGAGTTGCGGGAGGTTTTCTCGAGTTACGACGGGGACCTCAGGGACCCGCTCTGGTGGCCTCAGGAAGGGCCAGTCCCCATGCGAGGTGCTAGGGGCCATCTCGGGATACTTCTCCCGTCGATGTCGCGGCCTAAGACCTTGTGTGGAGTCGGGGCCGGAACCTGAGCATTCCTCTCCAGTGTTGACATGGATCTTGGGGTGCCTCTGAGTCTCCCCAGGGGAGTCAGGCTTCGTCTCGAATGGGGGCATGCACGTGCGCTTTCCTCCCGAGCTGCAGCAGTAGGGTCACGCTTCCTGTCACGTGGATCAAGGGATCTGTGGCTTTCCCTCGAGGCTTTCCCTCGAGGCTTTCCCACGAGGCTTTCCCACAGGGCTGTGCCAAGTGCCACCTTGGTGTGAGTCGATCGTCCGCGTGAAAGACGAGCCGGTGAAGGGAAAAGAGGTTCCTCTGGATGGACTGAGACATCTGGGGGACTCTTCGAATGGTGGCACGACGCTGGAGTTCCTCTCGCCGTTCCTGTTGAGAGGGCCTCCTCTTGAGATGCGACGGGAACGCCCGGAATACTTTCCCAACGAAGCAGGGAAAGGATCCCGCACCTCGAGCTACGAGGCGGAAACGGGGCTCCTCTGGATGTGGACGGGACTCTCGTGTTTCCTGTCGAGTGGAGACGGGTATGTCGGGGAACTTCTTGAGTTGCACCAAGGGTGTGAAGGACCCTTTCGAAGTTCTAGAGTTGATGTGTGATTAGCCATGAGAAGCCTGTGCGGAAATGGGCCTCCTCTCGCCTGGAGGGGAGAACCTCCTGGATTTTCTCGAGTTGCGGCAGGTCTTCTCGAGTTACGACGGGGACCTCAGGAACCCGCTCTGGTGGCCTCAGGAAGGGCCAGTCCCCATGCGAGTTGCTAGGGGCCATCTCGGGATTCCTCTCCCGTCGATGCCGGGGCCTAAGACCTTGTGTGGAGTCGGGGCCGGAACCTGAGCATTCCTCTCCAGTGTTGACATGGATCTTGGGGTGCCTCTGAGTCTCCCCAGGGGAGTCAGGCTTCGTCTCGAATGGGGGCATGCACGTGTGCTTTTCTCCCGAGCTGCAGCAGTAGGGTCACGATTCCTGTCACGTGGATCAAGGGATCTGTGGCTTTCCCTCGAGGCTTTCCCTCGAGGCTTTCTCACAGGGCTGTGCCAAGTGCCACCTTGGTGTGAGTCGATCCTCGGCGTGAAAGACGAGCCGGTGAAGGGAAAAGAGGTTCCTCTGGAATGGACTGAGACATCTGGGGGATTCTTGGAATGATGGCACGACCCTGGAGTTCCTCTCGTCTGTCCTGTTGAGAGGGCCTCCTCTTGAAATGCGACAGGAAAGCCGGGAATTCTTTCCCGACGAAGCAGGGAAAGGATCGCTCACCTCGTGCTACGAGGCGGAAACGGGGCTCCTCTGGATGTGGGCGGGACCCTCGTGTTTCCTCTCGAGTGGAGACGGGTATGTAGGGGAACTTCTTGAGTTGCACCAAGGGTGTGAAGGACCCTTTCGAAGTTCTAGAGGTGAGGTGTGATTAGCCCCGAGAAGCCTGTGCGGAAATGGGCCTCCTCTCGCCTGGAGGGGAGAACCTCCTGGATTTTCTCGAGTTGCGGCAGGTCTTCTCGAGTTACGACGGGGACCTCAGGGACCCGCTATGGTGGCCTCAGGAAGGGCCAGTCCCCATGCGAGTTGCTAGGGGCCATCTCGGGATTCCTCTCCCGTCGATGCCGGGGCCTAAGACCTTGTGTGGTGTCGGGGCCAGAACGTGAGCATTCCTCTCCAGTGTTGACATGGATCTTGGGGTGCCTCTGAGTCTCCCCAGGTGAGTCAGGCTTCGTCTCGAATGGGGGCATGCACGTGTGCTTTTCTCCCGAGCTGCAGCAGTAGGGTCACGCTTCCTGTCACGTGGATCAAGGGATCTGTGGCTTTCCCTCGAGGCTTTCTCTCGAGGCTTTCCCACAGGGTTGTGCCAAGTGCCACCTTGGTGTGAGTCGATCCTCGGCGTGAAAGACGAGCCGGTGAAGGGAAAAGAGGTTCCTCTGGAATGGACTGAGACATCTGGGGGACTCTTGGAATGGTGGCACGACCCTGGAGTTCCTCTCGCCGTTCCTGATGAGAGGGCCTCCTCTTGAGATGCGACGGGAATGCCGGGAATTCTTTCCCGACGAAGCAGGGAAAGGATCCCTCACCTCGAGCTACGAGGCGGAAACGGGGCTCCTCTGGATGTGGGCGGGACCCTCGTGTTTCCTGTCGAGTGGAGACGGGTATGTCGGGGAACTTCTTGAGTTGCACCAAGGGTGTGAAGGACCCTTTCGACGTTCCAGAGGTGAGGTGTGATTAGCCCCGAGAAGCCTGTGCGGAAATGGGCCTCCTTTCGTCTGGAGGGGAGAACCTCCTGGATTTTCTGGAGTTGCGGCAGGTCTTCTCGAGTTACGACGGGGACGTCAGGGACCCGCTCTGGTGGCCTCAGAAAGGGCCAGTCCCCATGCGAGATGCTAGGGGCCATCTCGTGATTCCTCTCCCGTCGATGCCGGGGCCTAAGACCTTGTGTGGAGTCGGGGCCGGAACCTGAGGATTCCTCTCCAGTGTTGACATGGATCTTGGGGTGCCTCTGAGTCTCCCCAGGGGATTCAGGCCTCGTCTCAAGTGTGGGCATGCACGTGCGCTTCTCTCCTGAGCTGCAGCAGGAGGGTCACGCTTCCTGTCACGTTGATCAAGGGATCTGTGGCTTTCCCTCGAGGCTTTCCCTCGAGGCTTTCCCACGAGGCTTTCCCACAGGGCTCTGCCAAGTGCCACCTTGGTGTGAGTCGATCGTTGGCGTGAAAGACGAGCCGGTGAAGGGAAAAGAGTTTCCTATGGATGGACTGAGATTTCTGGGGGACTCTTGGAATGGTTGCACGACCCTGGAGTTCCTCTCGCCGTTCCTTTTGAGAGGGCCTCCTCTTGAGATGCGACGGGAACGCCGGGAATTCTTTCCCGACGAAGCAGGGAAAGGATCCCTCACCTCGAGCTACGAGGCGGAAACGGGGCTCCTCTGGATGTGGGCGGGATCCTCTTATTTCCTGTCGAGTGGAGACGGGTATGTCGGGGAACTTCTTGAGTTGCACCAAGGGTTTGAAGGACCCTTTCGACGTTACAGAGGTGAGGTGTGATTAGCCCCGAGATGCCTTTGCGGAAATGGGCCTCCTCTCGCCTGGAGGGGAGAACCTCCTGGATTTTCTCAAGTTGCGGCAGGTCTTCTCGAGTTACGACGGGGACCTCAGGGACCCGCTCTGGTGGCCTCAGGAACGGCCAGTCCCCATGCGAGTTGCTAGGGGCCATCTCGGGATACCTCTCCCGTCGATGTCGCGGCCTAAGACCTTGTGTGGAGTCGGGGCCGTACCTGAGCATACCTCTCCAGTGTTGACATGGATCTTGGGGTGCCTCTGAGTCTCCCCAGGGGAGTCAGGCTTCGTCTCGAATGGGGGCATGCACGTGCGCTTTCCTCCCGAACTGCAGCAGTAGGGTCACGCTTCCTGTCACGTGGATCAAGGGATCTGTGGCTTTCCCTCGAGGCTTTCCCACGAGGCTTTCCCACAGGGCTGTGCCAAGTGCCACCTTGGTGTGAGTCGATCCTCCGCGTGAAAGACGAGCCGGTGAAGGGAAAAGAGGTTCCTCTGGAATGGATGAGACATCCGGGGGACTCTTGGAATGGTGGCACGACCCTGGAGTTCCTCTCGCCGTTCCTGTTGAGAGGGCCTCCACTTGAGATGCGACGGGAACGCCGGGAATTCTTTCCCGACGAAGCAGGGAAAGGATCCCTCACCTCGAGCTACGAGGCGGAAACGGGGCTCCTCTGGATGTGGGCGGGACCATCGTGTTTCGTCTTGAGTGGAGATGGGTATGTCGGGGAACTTCTTGAGTTGCACCAAGGGTGTGAAGGACCCTTTCGAAGTTCTAGAGGTGAGGTGTGATTAGCCCCGAGAAGCCTGTGCGGAAATGGGCCTCCTCTCGCCTGGAGGGGAGAACCTCCTGGATTTTCTCGAGTTGTGGCAGGTCTTCTCGTGTTAAGACGGGGACCTCAGGGACCCGCTCTGGTGGCCTCAGGAAGGGCCAGTCCCCATGCGAGTTGCTGGGGCCATCTCGGGATACCTCTCCCGTCGATGTCGCGGACTAAGACCTTGTGTGGAGTCGGGGCCGGAACCTGAGCATTCCTCTCCAGTGTTGATATGGATCTTGGGGTGCCTCTGAGTCTCGCCAGGGGAGTCAGGCCTCGTACTCGAGTGGGGGTATGCACGTGCGCTACCCTCCCGAGGTACAGCAGTAGGGTCACGATTCCTGTCACGTGGATCAAGGGATCTGTGGCTTTCCCTCGAGGCTTTCCCTCGAGGCTTTCTCACAGGGCTGTGCCAAGTGCCACCTTGGTGTGAGTCGATCCTCGGCGTGAAAGACGAGCCGGTGAAGGGAAAAGAGGTTCCTCTGGAATGGACTGAGACATCTGGGGGATTCTTGGAATGATGGCACGACCCTGGAGTTCCTCTCGTCTGTCCTGTTGAGAGGGCCTCCACTTGAAATGCGACAGGAAAGCCGGGAATTCTTTCCCGACGAAGCAGGGAAAGTATCGCTCACCTCGTGCTACGAGGCGGAAACGGGGCTCCTCTGGATGTGGGCGGGACCCTCGTGTTTCCTCTCGAGTGGAGACGGGTATGTAGGGGAACTTCTTGAGTTGCACCAAGGGTGTGAAGGACCCTTTCGAAGTTCTAGAGGTGAGGTGTGATTAGCCCCGAGAAGCCTGTGCGGAAATGGGCCTCCTCTCGCCTGGAGGGGAGAACCTCCTGGATTTTCTCGAGTTGCGGCAGGTCTTCTCGAGTTACGACGGGGACCTCAGGGACCCGCTATGGTGGCCTCAGGAAGGGCCAGTCCCCATGCGAGTTGCTAGGGGCCATCTCGGGATTCCTCTCCCGTCGATGCCGGGGCCTAAGACCTTGTGTGGTGTCGGGGCCAAAACGTGAGCATTCCTCTCCAGTGTTGACATGGATCTTGGGGTGCCTCTGAGTCTCCCCAGGTGAGTCAGGCTTCGTCTCGAATGGGGGCATGCACGTGTGCTTTTCTCCCGAGCTGCAGCAGTAGGGTCACGCTTCCTGTCACGTGGATCAAGGGATCTGTGGCTTTCCCTCGAGGCTTTCTCTCGAGGCTTTCCCACAGGGTTGTGCCAAGTGCCACCTTGGTGTGAGTCGATCCTCGGCGTGAAAGACGAGCCGGTGAAGGGAAAAGAGGTTCCTCTGGAATGGACTGAGACATCTGGGGGACTCTTGGAATGGTGGCACGACCCTGGAGTTCCTCTCGCCGTTCCTGATGAGAGGGCCTCCTCTTGAGATGCGACGGGAATGCCGGGAATTCTTTCCCGACGAAGCAGGGAAAGGTTCCCTCACCTCGAGCTACGAGGCGGAAACGGGGCTCCTCTGGATGTGGGCGGGACCCTCGTGTTTCCTGTCGAGTGGAGACGGGTATGTCGGGGAACTTCTTGAGTTGCACCAAGGGTGTGAAGGACCCTTTCGACGTTCCAGAGTTGAGGTGTGATTAGCCCCGAGAAGCCTGTGCGGAAATGGGCCTCCTTTCGCCTGGAGGGGAGAACCTCCTGGATTTTCTCGAGTTGCGGCAGGTCTTCTCGAGTTACGACGGGGACGTCAGGGACCCGCTCTGGTGGCCTCAGAAAGGGCCAGTCCCCATGCGAGATGCTAGGGACCATCTCGTGATTCCTCTCCCGTCGATGCCGGGGCCTAAGACCTTGTGTGGAGTCGGGGCCGGAACCTGAGGATTCCTCTCCAGTGTTGACATGGATCTTGGGGTGCCTCTGAGTCTCCCCAGGGGATTCAGGCCTCGTCTCAAGTGTGGGCATGCACGTGCGCTTCTCTCCTGAGCTGCAGCAGGAGGGTCACGCTTCCTGTCACGTTGATCAAGGGATCTGTGGCTTTCCCTCGAGGCTTTCCCACAGGGCTCTGCCAAGTGCCACCTTGGTGTGAGTCGATCGTTGGCGTGAAAGACGAGCCGGTGAAGGGAAAAGAGTTTCCTCTGGATGGACTGAGATTTCTGGGGGACTCTTGGAATGGTTGCACGACCCTGGAGTTCCTCTCGCCGTTCCTTTTGAGAGGGCCTCCTCTTGAGATGCGACGGGAACGCCGGGAATTCTTTCCCGACGAAGCAGAGAAAGGATCCCTCACCTCGAGCTACGAGGCGGAAACGGGGCTCCTCTGGATGTGGGCGGGATCCTCTTATTTCCTGTCGAGTGGAGACGGGTATGTCGGGGAACTTCTTGAGTTGCACCAAGGGTTTGAAGGACCCTTTCGACGTTACAGAGTTGAGGTGTGATTAGCCCCGAGATGCCTTTGCGGAAATGGGCCTCCTCTCGCCTGGAGGGGAGAACCTCCTGGATTTTCTCAAGTTGCGGCAGGTCTTCTCGAGTTACGACGGGGACCTCAGGGACCCGCTCTGGTGGCCTCAGGAACGGCCAGTCCCCATGCGAGTTGCTAGGGGCCATCTCGGGATACCTCTCCCGTCGATGTCGCGGCCTAAGACCTTGTGTGGAGTCGGGGCCGTACCTGAGCATTCCTCTCCAGTGTTGACATGGATCTTGGGGTGCCTCTGAGTCTCCCCAGGGGAGTCAGGCTTCGTCTCGAATGGGGGCATGCACGTGCGCTTTCCTCCTGAACTGCAGCAGTAGGGTCACGCTTCCTGTCACGTGGATCAAGGGATCTGTGGCTTTCCCTCGAGGCTTTCCCTCGAGGCTTTCCCACAGGGCTGTGCCAAGTGCCACCTTGGTGTGAGTCGATCCTCGGCGTGAAAGACGAGCCGGTGAAGGGAAAAGAGGTTCCTCTGGATGGACTGAGACATCTGGGGGACTCTTGGAATGGTGGCACGACCCTGGAGTTCCTCTCGCCGTTCCTGTTGAGAGGGCCTCCTCTTGAGATGCGACGGGAACGCCGGGAATTCTTTCCCGACGAAGCAGGGAAAGGATCCCTCACCTCGAGCTACGAGGCGGAAACGGGGCTCCTCTGGATGTGGGCGGGACCCTCGTGTTTCCTGTCGAGTGGAGACGGGTATGTCGGGGAACTTCTTGAGTTGCACCTAGGGTGTGCAGGACCCTTTCGACGTTCCAGAGGTGAGGTGTGATTAGCCCCGAGAAGCCTCTGCGGAAATGGGCCTCCTCTCGCCTGGAGGGGAGAACCTCCTGGATTTTCTCGAGTTGCGGCAGGTTTTCTCGAGTTACGACGGGGACCTCAGGGACCCGCTCTGGTGGCCTCAGGAAGGGCCAGTCCCCATGCGAGTTGCTAGGGGCCATCTCGGGATTCCTCTCCCGTCGATTTCGGGGCCTAAGACCTTGTGTGGAGTCGGGGCCGGAACCTGAGCATTCCTCTCCAGTGTTGACATGGATGTTGGGGTGCCACTGAGTCTCCCCAGGGGAGTCAGGCCTCGTCTCGAGTGGGGGCATGCACGTGCGCTTTTCTCCCGAGCTGCAGCAGTAGGGTCACGCTTCCTGTCACGTGGATCAAGGGATCTGTGGCTTTCCCTCGAGGCTTTCCCTCGAGGCTTTCCCACGAGGCTTTCCCACAGGACTGTGCCAAGTGCCACCTTGGTGTGAGTCGATCCTCGGCGTGAAAGACGAGCCGGTGAAGGGAAAAGAGGTTCCTCTGGATGGACTGAGACATCTGGGGGACTCTTCGAATGGTGGCACGACCCTGGAGTTCCTCTCGCCGTTCCTGTTGAGAGGGCCTCCTCTTGAGATGCGACGGGAACGCCCGGAATACTTTCCCAACGAAGCAGGGAAAGTATCCCGCACCTCGAGCTACGAGGCGGAAACGGGGCTCCTCTGGATGTGGGCGGGACCCTCGTGTTTCCTCTCGAGTGGAGACGGGTATGTCGGGGAACTTCTTGAGTTGCACCAAGGGTGTGAAGGACCCTTTCGAAGTTCTAGAGGTGAGGTGTGATTAGCCACGAGAAGCCTGTGCGGAAATGGACCTCCTTTCGCCTGGAGGGGAGAACCTCCTGGATATTCTCGAGTTGCGGCAGGTCTTCTCGAGTTACGACGGGGACCTCAGGGACCCGCTCTGGTGGCCTCAGGAAGGGCCAGTCCCCATGCGAGTTGCTAGGGGCCATCTCGGGATTCCTCTCCCGTCGATGCCGGGGCCTAAGACCTTGTGTGGTGTCGGGGCCGGAACGTGAGCATTCCTCTCCAGTGTTGACATGGATTTTGGGGTGACTCTGAGTCTCCCCAGGTGAGTCAGGCTTCGTCTCGAATGGGGGCATGCACGTGTGCTTTTCTCCCGAGCTGCAGCAGTAGGGTCACGCTTCCTGTCACGTGGATCAAGGGATCTGTGGCTTTCCCTCGAGGCTTTCCCTCGAGGCTTTCCCACAGGGCTGTGCCAAGTGCCACCTTGGTGTGAGTCGATCCTCGGCGTGAAAGACGAGCCGGTGAAGGGAAAAGAGGTTCCTCTGGATGGACTTAGACATCTGGGGGACTCTTGGAATGGTGGCACGACCCTGGAGTTCCTCTCGCCGTTCCTGTTGAGAGGGCCTCCTCTTGAGATGCGACGGGAACGCCGGGAATTCTTTCCCGACGAAGCAGGGAAAGGATCCCTCACCTCGAGCTACGAGGCGGAAACGGGGCTCCTCTGGATGTGGGCGGGACCCTCGTGTTTCCTGTCGAGTGGAGACGGGTATGTCGGGGAACTTCTTGAGTTGCACCTAGGGTGTGCAGGACCCTTTCGACGTTCCAGAGGTGAGGTGTGATTAGCCCCGAGAAGCCTCTGCGGAAATGGGCCTCCTCTCGCCTGGAGGGGAGAACCTCCTGGATTTTCTCGAGTTGCGGCAGGTTTTCTCGAGTTACGACGGGGACCTCAGGGACCCGCTCTGGTGGCCTCAGGAAGGGCCAGTCCCCATGCGAGTTGCTAGGGGCCATCTCGGGATTCCTCTCCCGTCGATTTCGGGGCCTAAGACCTTGTGTGGAGTCGGGGCCGGAACCTGAGCATTCCTCTCCAGTGTTGACATGGATGTTGGGGTGCCACTGAGTCTCCCCAGGGGAGTCAGGCCTCGTCTCGAGTGGGGGCATGCACGTGCGCTTTTCTCCCGAGCTGCAGCAGTAGGGTCACGCTTCCTGTCACGTGGATCAAGGGATCTGTGGCTTTCCCTCGAGGCTTTCCCTCGAGGCTTTCCCACGAGGCTTTCCCACAGGACTGTGCCAAGTGCCACCTTGGTGTGAGTCGATCCTCGGCGTGAAAGACGAGCCGGTGAAGGGAAAAGAGGTTCCTCTGGATGGACTGAGACATCTGGGGGACTCTTCGAATGGTGGCACGACCCTGGAGTTCCTCTCGCCGTTCCTGTTGAGAGGGCCTCCTCTTGAGATGCGACGGGAACGCCCGGAATACTTTCCCAACGAAGCAGTTAAAGTATCCCCCACCTCGAGCTACGAGGCGGAAACGGGGCTCCTCTGGATGTGGGCGGGACCCTCTCGTTTCCTGCCGAGTGGAGACGGGTATGTCGGGGAACTTCTTGAGTTGCACCAAGGGTGTGAAGGACCCTTTCGAAGTTCTAGAGGTGAGGTGTGATTAGCCACGAGAAGCCTGTGCGGAAATGGACCTCCTTTCGCCTGGAGGGGAGAACCTCCTGGATTTTCTCGAGTTGCGACAGGTCTTCTCGTGTTACGACGGGGACCTCAGGGACCCGCTCTGGTGGCCTCAGGAAGGGCCAGTCCCCATGCGAGTTGCTAGGGGCCATCTCGGGATTCCTCTCCCGTCGATTTCGGGGCCTAAGACCTTGTGTGGAGTCGGGGCCGGAACCTGAGCATTCCTCTCCAGTGTTGACATTGATCTTGGGGTGCCACTGAGTCTCCCCAGGGGAGTCAGGCCTCGTCTCGAGTGGGGGCATGCACGTGCGCTTTTCTCCCGATCTGCAGCAGTAGGGTCACACTTCCTGTCACATGGATCAAGGGATCTGTGGCTTTCCCTCCAGGCTTTCCCTCGAGGCTTTCCCACGAGGCTTTCCCACAGGGCTGTGCCAAGAGCCACCTTGGTGTGAGTCGAACCTCAGCGTGAAAGACGAGCCGGTGAAGGGAAAAGAGGTTCCTCTGGAATGGACTGAGACATCTGGGGGACTCTTCGAATGGTGGCACGACCCTGGAGTTCCTCTCGCCGTTCCTGTTGAGAGTGCCTCCTCTTGAGATGCGACGGGAACGCCGGGAATTCTTTCCCGACGAAGCAGGGAAACGATCCCTCCTCTCGAGCTACGAGGCGGAAAGGGGGCTCCTCTGGATGTGTGTGGGACCCTCGTGTTTCCTGTCGAGTGGAGACGGGTATGTCGGGGAACTTCTTGAGTTGCACCAAGGGTGTGAAGGAACCTTTTGACGTTCCAGAGGTGAGGTGTGATTAGCCCAGAGAAGCCTCTGCAGAAATGGGCCTCATGTCGCCTGCAGGGGAGAACCTGCTGGAGATTCTCGAGTTGCGGCAGGTCTTCTCGAGTTACGACGGGGACCTCAGGGACCCGCTCTGGTGGCCTCAGGAAGGGCCAGTCCCCATGCGAGATGCTAGGGGCCATCTCGTGATTCCTCTCCCGTCGATGCCGGGGCCTAAGACCTTGTGTGGAGTCGGGGCCGGAACCTGAGGATTCCTCTCCAGTGTTGACATGGATCTTGGGGTGCCTCTGAGTCTCCCCAGGGGAGTCGGGCTTCGTCTCAAGTGGGGGCATGCACGTGCGCTTCTCTCCTGAGCTGCAGCAGTAGGGTCACTCTTCCTGTCACGTGGCTCAAGGGATCTGTGGCTTTCCCTCGAGGCTTTCCCTCGAGGCTTTCCCACGAGGCTTTCCCACAGGGCTGTGCCAAGTGCCACCTTTGTGTGAGTCGATCCTCGGCGTGAAAGGCGAGCCGGTGAAGGGAAAAGAGGTTCCTCTGGAATGGACTGAGACATCTGGGGGACTCTTGGAATGGTGGCACGACCCTGGAGTTCCCTTCGCCGTTCCTGTTGAGAGGGCCTCCACTTGAGATGCGACGGGAACGCCGGGAATTCTTTCCCGACGAAGCAGGGAAAGGATCCCTCCTCTCGAGTTACGAGGCGGAAAGGGGGCTCCTCTGGATGTGGGCGGGACCCTCGTGTTTCCTGTCGAGTGGAGACGGGTATGTCGGGGAACTTCTTGAGTTGCACCAAGAGTGTGAAGGACCCTTTCGAAGTTCTAGAGGTGAGGTGTGATTAGCCCCGAGAAGCCTGTGCGGAAATGGGCCTCCTCTCGCCTGGAGGGGAGAACCTCCTGGATTTTCTCGAGTTGCGGCAGGTCTTCTCGAGTTACGACGGGGACCTCAGGGACCCGCTCTGGTGGCCTCAGGAAGGGCCAGTCCCCATGCGAGTTGCTAGGGGCCATCTCGGGATACCTGTCCCGTCTATGTCGCGGCCTAAGACCTTGTGTGGAGTCGGGGCCGGAACCTGAGCATTCCTCTCCAGTGTTGACATGGATCTTGGGGTGTCTCTGAGTGTCGCCAGGGGAGTCAGGCCTCGTCTCGAGTGGGGGCATGCACGTGCGCTTTTCTCCCGAGCTGCAGCAGTAGGGTCACGCTTCCTGTCACATGGATCAAGGGATCTGTGGCTTTCCCTCGAGGCTTTCCCTCGAGGCTTTCCCACGAGGCTTTCCCACGAGACTTTCCCAAATTGCTGTGCCAGGTGCCACCTTGGTGTGAGTCGATGCTCGGCGTGAAAGACGAGCCGGTGAAGGGAAAATAGTTTCCTCTGGAATGGACTGAGACATCTGGAGGACTCTTGGAATGGTGGCACGACCCTGGAGTTCCTCTCGCCGTTCCTGTTGAGAGGGCCTCCTCTTGAGATGCGACGGGAACGCCGGGAATTCTTTCCCGACGAAGCAGGGAAAGGATCGATCACCTCGAGCTACGAGGCGGAAACGGGGCTCCTCTGGATGTGGGCGGGACCCTCGTGTTTCCTCTCGAGTGGAGACGGGTATGTCGGGGAACTTCTTGAGGTGCACCAAGGGTGTGAAGGACCCTTTCGACGTTCTAGAGGTGAGGTGTGATTAGCCCCGAGAAGTCTGCGGAAATGGGCCTCCTGTCGCCTGGAGGGGAGAACCTCCTGGATTTTCTCGAGTTGCGGCAGGTCTTCTCGAGTTACGACGGGGACCTCAGGGACCCGCTCTGTTGGCCTCAGGAAGGGCCAGTCCCCATGCGAGTTGCTAGGGGCCATCTCGGGATACCTCTCCCGTCGATGTCGGGGCCTAAGACTATGTGTGGAGGCGTGGCCGGAACCTGAGCATTCCTCTCCAGTGTTGACATGGATCTTGGGGTGCATCTGAGTCTCGCCAGGGGAGTCAGGCCTCGTCTCGAGTGGGGGTATGCACGTGCGCTACCCTCCCGAGGTACAGCAGTAGGGTCACGCTTCCTGTCACGTGGATCAAGGGATCTGTGGCTTTCCCTCGAGGCTTTCCCTCGAGGCTTTCCCACAGGGCTGTGCCAAGTGCCACCTTGGTGTGAGTCGATCCTCGGCGTGAAAGACGAGCCGGTGAAGGGAAAAGAGGTTCCTCTGGAATGGACTGAGACATCTGGGGGACTCTTGGAATGGTGGCACGACCCTGGAGTTCCTCTCGCCGTTCCTGTTGAGAGGGCCTCCTCTTGAGATGCGACGGGAACGCCCGGAATACTTTCCCAACGAAGCAGTTAAAGTATCCCCCACCTCGAGCTACGAGGCGGAAACGGGGCTCCTCTGGATGTGGGCGGGACCCTCTCGTTTCCTGCCGAGTGGAGACGGGTATGTCGGGGAACTTCTTGAGTTGCACCAAGGGTGTGAAGGACCCTTTCGAAGTTCTAGAGGTGAGGTGTGATTAGCCACGAGAAGCCTGTGCGGAAATGGACCTCCTTTCGCCTGGAGGGGAGAACCTCCTGGATTTTCTCGAGTTGCGACAGGTCTTCTCGTGTTACGACGGGGACCTCAGGGACCCGCTCTGGTGGCCTCAGGAAGGGCCAGTCCCCATGCGAGTTGCTAGGGGCCATCTCGGGATTCCTCTCCCGTCGATTTCGGGGCCTAAGACCTTGTGTGGAGTCGGGGCCGGAACCTGAGCATTCCTCTCCAGTGTTGACATTGATCTTGGGGTGCCACTGAGTCTCCCCAGGGGAGTCAGGCCTCGTCTCGAGTGGGGGCATGCACGTGCGCTTTTCTCCCGATCTGCAGCAGTAGGGTCACACTTCCTGTCACATGGATCAAGGGATCTGTGGCTTTCCCTCCAGGCTTTCCCTCGAGGCTTTCCCACGAGGCTTTCCCACAGGGCTGTGCCAAGAGCCACCTTGGTGTGAGTCGAACCTCAGCGTGAAAGACGAGCCGGTGAAGGGAAAAGAGGTTCCTCTGGAATGGACTGAGACATCTGGGGGACTCTTCGAATGGTGGCACGACCCTGGAGTTCCTCTCGCCGTTCCTGTTGAGAGTGCCTCCTCTTGAGATGCGACGGGAACGCCGGGAATTCTTTCCCGACGAAGCAGGGAAACGATCCCTCCTCTCGAGCTACGAGGCGGAAAGGGGGCTCCTCTGGATGTGTGTGGGACCCTCGTGTTTCCTGTCGAGTGGAGACGGGTATGTCGGGGAACTTCTTGAGTTGCACCAAGGGTGTGAAGGAACCTTTTGACGTTCCAGAGGTGAGGTGTGATTAGCCCAGAGAAGCCTCTGCAGAAATGGGCCTCATGTCGCCTGCAGGGGAGAACCTGCTGGAGATTCTCGAGTTGCGGCAGGTCTTCTCGAGTTACGACGGGGACCTCAGGGACCCGCTCTGGTGGCCTCAGGAAGGGCCAGTCCCCATGCGAGATGCTAGGGGCCATCTCGTGATTCCTCTCCCGTCGATGCCGGGGCCTAAGACCTTGTGTGGAGTCGGGGCCGGAACCTGAGGATTCCTCTCCAGTGTTGACATGGATCTTGGGGTGCCTCTGAGTCTCCCCAGGGGAGTCGGGCTTCGTCTCAAGTGGGGGCATGCACGTGCGCTTCTCTCCTGAGCTGCAGCAGTAGGGTCACTCTTCCTGTCACGTGGCTCAAGGGATCTGTGGCTTTCCCTCGAGGCTTTCCCTCGAGGCTTTCCCACGAGGCTTTCCCACAGGGCTGTGCCAAGTGCCACCTTTGTGTGAGTCGATCCTCGGCGTGAAAGGCGAGCCGGTGAAGGGAAAAGAGGTTCCTCTGGAATGGACTGAGACATCTGGGGGACTCTTGGAATGGTGGCACGACCCTGGAGTTCCCTTCGCCGTTCCTGTTGAGAGGGCCTCCACTTGAGATGCGACGGGAACGCCGGGAATTCTTTCCCGACGAAGCAGGGAAAGGATCCCTCCTCTCGAGTTACGAGGCGGAAAGGGGGCTCCTCTGGATGTGGGCGGGACCCTCGTGTTTCCTGTCGAGTGGAGACGGGTATGTCGGGGAACTTCTTGAGTTGCACCAAGAGTGTGAAGGACCCTTTCGAAGTTCTAGAGGTGAGGTGTGATTAGCCCCGAGAAGCCTGTGCGGAAATGGGCCTCCTCTCGCCTGGAGGGGAGAACCTCCTGGATTTTCTCGAGTTGCGGCAGGTCTTCTCGAGTTACGACGGGGACCTCAGGGACCCGCTCTGGTGGCCTCAGGAAGGGCCAGTCCCCATGCGAGTTGCTAGGGGCCATCTCGGGATACCTGTCCCGTCTATGTCGCGGCCTAAGACCTTGTGTGGAGTCGGGGCCGGAACCTGAGCATTCCTCTCCAGTGTTGACATGGATCTTGGGGTGTCTCTGAGTGTCGCCAGGGGAGTCAGGCCTCGTCTCGAGTGGGGGCATGCACGTGCGCTTTTCTCCCGAGCTGCAGCAGTAGGGTCACGCTTCCTGTCACATGGATCAAGGGATCTGTGGCTTTCCCTCGAGGCTTTCCCTCGAGGCTTTCCCACGAGGCTTTCCCACGAGACTTTCCCAAATTGCTGTGCCAGGTGCCACCTTGGTGTGAGTCGATGCTCGGCGTGAAAGACGAGCCGGTGAAGGGAAAATAGTTTCCTCTGGAATGGACTGAGACATCTGGAGGACTCTTGGAATGGTGGCACGACCCTGGAGTTCCTCTCGCCGTTCCTGTTGAGAGGGCCTCCTCTTGAGATGCGACGGGAACGCCGGGAATTCTTTCCCGACGAAGCAGGGAAAGGATCGATCACCTCGAGCTACGAGGCGGAAACGGGGCTCCTCTGGATGTGGGCGGGACCCTCGTGTTTCCTCTCGAGTGGAGACGGGTATGTCGGGGAACTTCTTGAGGTGCACCAAGGGTGTGAAGGACCCTTTCGACGTTCTAGAGGTGAGGTGTGATTAGCCCCGAGAAGTCTGCGGAAATGGGCCTCCTGTCGCCTGGAGGGGAGAACCTCCTGGATTTTCTCGAGTTGCGGCAGGTCTTCTCGAGTTACGACGGGGACCTCAGGGACCCGCTCTGTTGGCCTCAGGAAGGGCCAGTCCCCATGCGAGTTGCTAGGGGCCATCTCGGGATACCTGTCCCGTCTATGTCGCGGCCTAAGACCTTGTGTGGAGTCGGGGCCGGAACCTGAGCATTCCTCTCCAGTGTTGACATGGATCTTGGGGTGTCTCTGAGTGTCGCCAGGGGAGTCAGGCCTCGTCTCGAGTGGGGGCATGCACGTGCGCTTTTCTCCCGAGCTGCAGCAGTAGGGTCACGCTTCCTGTCACATGGATCAAGGGATCTGTGGCTTTCCCTCGAGGCTTTCCCTCGAGGCTTTCCCACGAGGCTTTCCCACGAGACTTTCCCAAATTGCTGTGCCAGGTGCCACCTTGGTGTGAGTCGATGCTCGGCGTGAAAGACGAGCCGGTGAAGGGAAAATAGTTTCCTCTGGAATGGACTGAGACATCTGGAGGACTCTTGGAATGGTGGCACGACCCTGGAGTTCCTCTCGCCGTTCCTGTTGAGAGGGCCTCCTCTTGAGATGCGACGGGAACGCCGGGAATTCTTTCCCGACGAAGCAGGGAAAGGATCGATCACCTCGAGCTACGAGGCGGAAACGGGGCTCCTCTGGATGTGGGCGGGACCCTCGTGTTTCCTCTCGAGTGGAGACGGGTATGTCGGGGAACTTCTTGAGGTGCACCAAGGGTGTGAAGGACCCTTTCGACGTTCTAGAGGTGAGGTGTGATTAGCCCCGAGAAGTCTGCGGAAATGGGCCTCCTGTCGCCTGGAGGGGAGAACCTCCTGGATTTTCTCGAGTTGCGGCAGGTCTTCTCGAGTTACGACGGGGACCTCAGGGACCCGCTCTGTTGGCCTCAGGAAGGGCCAGTCCCCATGCGAGTTGCTAGGGGCCATCTCGGGATACCTCTCCCGTCGATGTCGGGGCCTAAGACTATGTGTGGAGGCGTGGCCGGAACCTGAGCATTCCTCTCCAGTGTTGACATGGATCTTGGGGTGCATCTGAGTCTCGCCAGGGGAGTCAGGCCTCGTCTCGAGTGGGGGTATGCACGTGCGCTACCCTCCCGAGGTACAGCAGTAGGGTCACGCTTCCTGTCACGTGGATCAAGGGATCTGTGGCTTTCCCTCGAGGCTTTCCCTCGAGGCTTTCCCACAGGGCTGTGCCAAGTGCCACCTTGGTGTGAGTCGATCCTCGGCGTGAAAGACGAGCCGGTGAAGGGAAAAGAGGTTCCTCTGGAATGGACTGAGACATCTGGGGGACTCTTGGAATGGTGGCACGACCCTGGAGTTCCTCTCGCCGTTCCTGTTGAGAGGGCCTCCTCTTGAGATGCGACAGGAACGCCGGGAATTCTTTCCCGACGAAGCAGGGAAAGGATCGCTCACCTCGAGCTACGAGGCGGAAACGGGTCTACTCTGGATGTGGGCGGGACCCTCGTGTTTCCTCTCGAGTGGAGACGGGTATGTCGGGGAACTTCTTGAGTTGCACCAAGGGTGTGAAGGACCCTTTCGAAGTTCTAGAGGTGAGGTGTGCTTAGCCCCCAGAAGCCTCTGCGGAAATGGGCCTCCTTTCGCCTGGAGGGGAGAACCTCCTGGATTTTCTCGAGTTGCGACAGGTCTTCTCGTGTTACGACGGGGACCTCAGGGACCCGCTCTGGTGGCCTCAGGAAGGGCCAGTCCCCATGCGAGTTGCTAGGGGCCATCTCGGGATTCCTCTCCCGTCGATTTCGGGGCCTAAGACCTTGTGTGGAGTCGGGGCCGGAACCTGAGCATTCCTCTCCAGTGTTGACATTGATCTTGGGGTGCCACTGAGTCTCCCCAGGGGAGTCAGGCCTCGTCTCGAGTGGGGGCATGCACGTGCGCTTTTCTCCCGATCTGCAGCAGTAGGGTCACACTTCCTGTCACATGGATCAAGGGATCTGTGGCTTTCCCTCCAGGCTTTCCCTCGAGGCTTTCCCACGAGGCTTTCCCACAGGGCTGTGCCAAGAGCCACCTTGGTGTGAGTCGAACCTCAGCGTGAAAGACGAGCCGGTGAAGGGAAAAGAGGTTCCTCTGGAATGGACTGAGACATCTGGGGGACTCTTCGAATGGTGGCACGACCCTGGAGTTCCTCTCGCCGTTCCTGTTGAGAGTGCCTCCTCTTGAGATGCGACGGGAACGCCGGGAATTCTTTCCCGACGAAGCAGGGAAACGATCCCTCCTCTCGAGCTACGAGGCGGAAAGGGGGCTCCTCTGGATGTGTGTGGGACCCTCGTGTTTCCTGTCGAGTGGAGACGGGTATGTCGGGGAACTTCTTGAGTTGCACCAAGGGTGTGAAGGAACCTTTTGACGTTCCAGAGGTGAGGTGTGATTAGCCCAGAGAAGCCTCTGCAGAAATGGGCCTCATGTCGCCTGCAGGGGAGAACCTGCTGGAGATTCTCGAGTTGCGGCAGGTCTTCTCGAGTTACGACGGGGACCTCAGGGACCCGCTCTGGTGGCCTCAGGAAGGGCCAGTCCCCATGCGAGATGCTAGGGGCCATCTCGTGATTCCTCTCCCGTCGATGCCGGGGCCTAAGACCTTGTGTGGAGTCGGGGCCGGAACCTGAGGATTCCTCTCCAGTGTTGACATGGATCTTGGGGTGCCTCTGAGTCTCCCCAGGGGAGTCGGGCTTCGTCTCAAGTGGGGGCATGCACGTGCGCTTCTCTCCTGAGCTGCAGCAGTAGGGTCACTCTTCCTGTCACGTGGCTCAAGGGATCTGTGGCTTTCCCTCGAGGCTTTCCCTCGAGGCTTTCCCACGAGGCTTTCCCACAGGGCTGTGCCAAGTGCCACCTTTGTGTGAGTCGATCCTCGGCGTGAAAGGCGAGCCGGTGAAGGGAAAAGAGGTTCCTCTGGAATGGACTGAGACATCTGGGGGACTCTTGGAATGGTGGCACGACCCTGGAGTTCCCTTCGCCGTTCCTGTTGAGAGGGCCTCCACTTGAGATGCGACGGGAACGCCGGGAATTCTTTCCCGACGAAGCAGGGAAAGGATCCCTCCTCTCGAGTTACGAGGCGGAAAGGGGGCTCCTCTGGATGTGGGCGGGACCCTCGTGTTTCCTGTCGAGTGGAGACGGGTATGTCGGGGAACTTCTTGAGTTGCACCAAGAGTGTGAAGGACCCTTTCGAAGTTCTAGAGGTGAGGTGTGATTAGCCCCGAGAAGCCTGTGCGGAAATGGGCCTCCTCTCGCCTGGAGGGGAGAACCTCCTGGATTTTCTCGAGTTGCGGCAGGTCTTCTCGAGTTACGACGGGGACCTCAGGGACCCGCTCTGGTGGCCTCAGGAAGGGCCAGTCCCCATGCGAGTTGCTAGGGGCCATCTCGGGATACCTGTCCCGTCTATGTCGCGGCCTAAGACCTTGTGTGGAGTCGGGGCCGGAACCTGAGCATTCCTCTCCAGTGTTGACATGGATCTTGGGGTGTCTCTGAGTGTCGCCAGGGGAGTCAGGCCTCGTCTCGAGTGGGGGCATGCACGTGCGCTTTTCTCCCGAGCTGCAGCAGTAGGGTCACGCTTCCTGTCACATGGATCAAGGGATCTGTGGCTTTCCCTCGAGGCTTTCCCTCGAGGCTTTCCCACGAGGCTTTCCCACGAGACTTTCCCAAATTGCTGTGCCAGGTGCCACCTTGGTGTGAGTCGATGCTCGGCGTGAAAGACGAGCCGGTGAAGGGAAAATAGTTTCCTCTGGAATGGACTGAGACATCTGGAGGACTCTTGGAATGGTGGCACGACCCTGGAGTTCCTCTCGCCGTTCCTGTTGAGAGGGCCTCCTCTTGAGATGCGACGGGAACGCCGGGAATTCTTTCCCGACGAAGCAGGGAAAGGATCGATCACCTCGAGCTACGAGGCGGAAACGGGGCTCCTCTGGATGTGGGCGGGACCCTCGTGTTTCCTCTCGAGTGGAGACGGGTATGTCGGGGAACTTCTTGAGGTGCACCAAGGGTGTGAAGGACCCTTTCGACGTTCTAGAGGTGAGGTGTGATTAGCCCCGAGAAGTCTGCGGAAATGGGCCTCCTGTCGCCTGGAGGGGAGAACCTCCTGGATTTTCTCGAGTTGCGGCAGGTCTTCTCGAGTTACGACGGGGACCTCAGGGACCCGCTCTGTTGGCCTCAGGAAGGGCCAGTCCCCATGCGAGTTGCTAGGGGCCATCTCGGGATACCTCTCCCGTCGATGTCGGGGCCTAAGACTATGTGTGGAGGCGTGGCCGGAACCTGAGCATTCCTCTCCAGTGTTGACATGGATCTTGGGGTGCATCTGAGTCTCGCCAGGGGAGTCAGGCCTCGTCTCGAGTGGGGGTATGCACGTGCGCTACCCTCCCGAGGTACAGCAGTAGGGTCACGCTTCCTGTCACGTGGATCAAGGGATCTGTGGCTTTCCCTCGAGGCTTTCCCTCGAGGCTTTCCCACAGGGCTGTGCCAAGTGCCACCTTGGTGTGAGTCGATCCTCGGCGTGAAAGACGAGCCGGTGAAGGGAAAAGAGGTTCCTCTGGAATGGACTGAGACATCTGGGGGACTCTTGGAATGGTGGCACGACCCTGGAGTTCCTCTCGCCGTTCCTGTTGAGAGGGCCTCCTCTTGAGATGCGACAGGAACGCCGGGAATTCTTTCCCGACGAAGCAGGGAAAGGATCGCTCACCTCGAGCTACGAGGCGGAAACGGGTCTACTCTGGATGTGGGCGGGACCCTCGTGTTTCCTCTCGAGTGGAGACGGGTATGTCGGGGAACTTCTTGAGTTGCACCAAGGGTGTGAAGGACCCTTTCGAAGTTCTAGAGGTGAGGTGTGCTTAGCCCCCAGAAGCCTCTGCGGAAATGGGCCTCCTTTCCCCTGGAGGGGAGAACCTCCTGGATTGTCTCGAGTTGCGGCAGGTCTTCTCGAGTTACGACGGGGACCTCAGGGACCTGCTCTGTTGGCCTCAGGAAGGGCCAGTCCCCATGCGAGTTGCTAGGGGCCACCTCGGGATTCCTCTCCCATCGATGTCGAGGCCTAAGACCTTGTGTGGAGTCGGGGCCGGAACCTGAACATTCCTCTCCAGTGTTGACATGGATCTTGGTGTGCCTCTGAGTCTCCCCAGGGGAGTCAGGCTTCGTCTCGAATGGGGGCAGGCACGTGCGCTTTTCTCCCGAGCTGCAGCAGTAGGGTCACGCTTCCTGTCACGTGGATCAAGGGATCTGTGGCTTTCCCACGAGGCTTTCCCACAGGGCTGTGCCAAGTGCCACCTTGGTGTGAGTCGATCCTCGGCGTGAAAGAAGAGCCGGTGAAGGGAAAAGAGGTTCCTCTGGAATAGACTGAGACATCTGTGGGACTCTTGGTATGGTGGCACGAACCTGGAGTTCCTCTCGCCGTTCCTGTTGAGAGGGCCTCCTCTTGAGATGCGACGGGAACGCCGGGAATTCTTCCCCGACGAAGCCGGGAAAGGATCCCTCCTCTCGAGTTACGAGGCGGAAAGGGGGCTCCTCTGGATGTGGGCGGGACCCTCGTGTTTCCTGTCGAGTGGAGACGGGTATGTCGGGGAACTTCTTGAGTTGCACCAAGAGTGTGAAGGACCCTTTCGAAGTTCTAGAGGTGAGGTGTGATTAGCCCCGAGAAGCCTGTGCGGAAATGGGCCTCCTCTCGCCTGGAGGGGAGAACCTCCTGGATTTTCTCGAGTTGCGGCAGGTCTTCTCGAGTTACGACGGGGACCTCAGGGACCCGCTCTGGTGGCCTCAGGAAGGGCCAGTCCCCATGCGAGTTGCTAGGGGCCATCTCGGGATACCTGTCCCGTCTATTTCGCGGCCTAAGACCTTGTGTGGAGTCGGGGCCGGAACCTGAGCATTCCTCTCCAGTGTTGATATAGATCTTGGGGTGCCTCTGAGTCTCCCCAGGGGAGTCAGGCTTCTTCTCGAATGGGGGTATGCACATGTGCTTTTCTCCATAGCTGCAGCTGTAGGGTCACGCTTCCTGTCACGTGGATCAAGGGATCTGTGGCTTTCCCTCGAGGCTTTCCCTCGAGGATTTCTCACAGGGCTGTGCCAAGTGCAACCTTAGTGTGAGTTGATCCTCGGCGTGAAAGACGAGCCGGTGAAGGGAAAAGAGGTTCCTCTGGAATGGACTGAGACATCTGGGGGACTCTTGGAATGATGGCACGACCCTGGAGTTCCTCTCGCCGTTCCTGTTGAGAGGGCCTCCACTTGAGATGCGACGGGAACGCCGGGAATTCTTTCCCGACGAAGCAGGGAAAGGATCCCTCACCTCAAGCTTCGAGGCGGAAACGGGGCTCCTCTGGATGTGGGCGGGACCGTCGTGTTTCCTGTCGAGTGGAGACGGGTATGTCAGGGAACTTCTTGAGTTGCACCAAGGGTATGAAGGACCCTTTCGAAGTTCTAGAGGTGACGTGTGATTAGCCCTGAGAAGCCTGTGCGGAAATGGGCCTCCTCTCGCCTGGAGAGGAGAACCTCCTGGATTTTCTCGAGTTGCGGCAGGTCTTCTCGAGTTACGACGGGGACCTCAGGGACCCGCTCTGGTGGCCTCAGGAAGGGCCAGTCCCCATGCGAGTTGCCAGGGGCCATCTCGGGATTCCTCTCCGTCGATGCCGGGGCCTAAGACCTTGTGTGGAGTCGGGACAGGAACCTGAGCGTTCCTCTCCAGTGTTGACATGGATCTTGGGGTGCTTCTGAGTCTCCCCAGGGGAGTCAGGCCTCGTCTCGAGTGGGCGTATGCACGTGCGCTTTCCTCCCGAGGTACAGCAGTAGGGTCACGCTTCCTGTCACGTGGATCAAGGGATCTGTGGCTTTCCCTCGAGGCTTTCCCTCAAGGCTCTCGCACAGGGCTGTGCCAAGTGCCAGCTTGGTGTGAGTCGATCCTCGGCGTGAAAGACGAGCCGGTGAAGGGAGAAGAGGTTCCTCTGGATGGACTGAGACATCTGGGGGACTCTTGGAATGGTGGCACGACCCTGGAGTTCCCTTCGCCGTTCCTGTTGAGAGGGCCTCCACTTGAGATGCGACGGGAACGCCGGGAATTCTTTCCCGACGAAGCAGGGAAAGGATCCCTCCTCTCGAGTTACGAGGCGGAAAGGGGGCTCCTCTGGATGTGGGCGGGACCCCTCGTGTTTCCTGTCGAGTGGAGACGGGTATGTCGGGGAACTTCTTGAGTTGCACCAAGAGTGTGAAGGACCCTTTCGAAGTTCTAGAGGTGAGGTGTGATTAGCCCCGAGAAGCCTGTGCGGAAATGGGCCTCCTCTCGCCTGGAGGGGAGAACCTCCTGGATTTTCTCGAGTTGCGGCAGGTCTTCTCGAGTTACGACGGGGACCTCAGGGACCCACTCTGGTGGCCTCAGGAAGGGCCAGTCCCCATGCGAGTTGCTAGGGGCCATCTCGGGATACCTGTCCCGTCTATGTCGCGGCCTAAGACCTTGTGTGGAGTCGGGGCCGGAACCTGAGCATTCCTCTCCAGTGTTGACATGGATCTTGGGGTGCCTCTGAGTCTCGCCAGGGGAGTCAGGCCTCGTCTCGAGTGGGGGCATGCACGTGCGCTTTTCTCCCGATCTGCAGCAGTAGGGTCACGCTTCCTGTCACATGGATCAAGGGATCTGTGGCTTTCCCTCGAGGCTTTCCCTCGAGGCTTTCCCACGAGGCTTCCCACGGACTTTCCCAAATTGCTGTGCCAGGTGCCACCTTGGTGTGAGTCGATGCTCGGCGTGAAAGACGAGCCGGTGAAGGGAAAATAGTTCCTCTGGAATGGACTGAGACATCTGGAGGACTCTTGGAATGGTGGCACGACCCTGGAGTTCCTCTCGCCGTTCCTGTTGAGAGGGCCTCCTCTTGAGATGCGACGGGAACGCCGGGAATTCTTTCCCGACGAAGCAGGGAAAGGATCGATCACCTCGAGCTACGAGGCGGAAACGGGGCTCCTCTGGATGTGGGCGGGACCCTCGTGTTTCCTCTCGAGTGGAGACGGGTATGTCGGGGAACTTCTTGAGGTGCACCAAGGGTGTGAAGGACCCTTTCGACGTTCTAGAGAGGTGAGGTGTGATTAGCCCCGAGAAGTCTCTGCGGAAATGGGCCTCCTCTCGCCTGGAGGGGAGAACCTCCTGGATTTTCTCGAGTTGCGGCAGGTCTTCTCGAGTTACGACGGGGACCTCAGGGACCCGCTCTGTTGGCCTCAGGAAGGGCCAGTCCCCATGCGAGTTGCTAGGGGCCATCTCGGGATACCTCTCCCGTCGATGTCGGGGCCTAAGACTATGTGTGGAGGCGTGGCCGGAACCTGAGCATTCCTCTCCAGTGTTGACATGGATCTGGGGTGCATCTGAGTCTCGCCAGGGGAGTCAGGCCTCGTCTCGAGTGGGGGTATGCACGTGCGCTACCCTCCCGAGGTACAGCAGTAGGGTCACGCTTTCCTGTCACGTGGATCAAGGGATCTGTGGCTTTCCCTCGAGGCTTTCCCTCGAGGCTTTCCCACGAGGCTTTCCCACAGGGCTGTGCCAAGTGCCACCTTGGTGTGAGTCGATTCTCGGCGTGAAAGACGAGCCGGTGAAGGGGAAAAGAGGTTCCTCTGGAATAGACTGAGACATTTGGGGGACTCTTGAATGGTGGCACGACCCTGGAGTTCCTCTCGCCGTTCCTGTTGAGAGGGCCTCCTCTTGAGATGCGACGGAAACGCCGGGAATTCTTCCCGGACGAAGCAGGGAAAGGATCCCTCCTCTCGAGTTACGAGGCGGAAACGGGGCTCCTCTGATGTGTGGCGGGACCCTCGTGTTTCCTCTCGAGTGGAGACGGGTATGTCGGGGAACTTCTTGAGTTGCACCAAGGGTGTGAAGCACCCTTTTGACGTTCCAGAGGTGAGGTGTGATTAGCCCAGAGAAGCCTCTGCAGAAATGGGCCTCATCTAGCCTGCAGGGGAGAACCTCTGGATATTCTCGAGTTGCGGCAGGTATTCTCATGTTACTTCGGGGACCTCAGGGACCCGCTCTGGTGGCCTCAGGAAGGGCCAGTCCCCATGCGAGATGCTAGGGGCCATCACGTGATTCCTCTCCCGTCGATGCCGGGGCCTAAGACCTTGTGTGGAGTCGGGGCCGGAACCTGAGCATTCCTCTCCAGTGTTGACATGGATCTTGGGGTGCCTCTGAGTCTCCCCAGGGGAGTCAGGCCTCGTCTCGAGTGGGGGAATGCACGTGCGCTTTTCTCCCGAGCTGCAGCAGTAGGGTCACGCTTCCTGTCACGTGGATCAAGGGATCTGTGGCTTTCCCTCGAGGCTTTCCCTCGAGGCTTTCCCACGAGGCTTTCCCACAGGGCTGTGCCAAGTGCCACCTTGGTGTGAGTCGATCCTCCCGCGTGAAAGACGAGCCGGTGAAGGGAAAAGAGGTTCCTCTGGAATGGACCTGAGACATCTGGGGGACTCTTGGAATGGTGGCACGACCCTGGAGTTCCTCTCGCCGTTCCTGTTGAGAGGACCTCCACTTGGGATGCGACGGGAACGCCGGGAATTCTTTCCCGACGAAGCAGGGAAAGGATCCCATACCTCGAACTACGAGGCGGAAACGGGGCTCCTCTGGATGTGGCGGGACCCTCGTGTTTCCTGTCGAGTGGAGACGGCTATGTCGGGGAACTTCTTGAGTTGCACCAAGGTTGTGAAGGGCCCTTTTCGACGTTCCAGAGGTGAGGTGTGATTAGCCCCGAGAAGTCTCTGCGGAAATGGGCCTCCTCTCGCCTCGAGGGGAGAACCTCCTGGATTTTCTCGAGTTGCGGCAGGTCTTCTCGAGTTACGACGGGGTCCTCAGGGACCGCCTCTGGTGGCCTCAGGAAGGGCAGTCCCCATGCGAGTTGCTAGGGGTCATCTCGGGATTCCTCTCCCGTCGATGCCGGAGCCTAAGACCTTGTGTGGAGTCGGGGCCGGAACCTGAGCATTCCTCTCCAGTGTTGACATGGATCTTGGGGTGCCTCTGAGTCTCCCAATGGGAGTCAGGCTTCGTCTCGAATGGGGGCATGCACGTGTGCCTTTTCTCCCGAGCTGCAGCAGTAGGGTCACGCTTCCTGTCAGGTGGATCAAGTGATCTGTGGCTTTCCCTCGAGGCTTTCCCTCGAGGCTTTCTCACAGGGCTGTGCCAAGTGCCACCTTGGTGTGAGTCGATCCTCGGCGTGAAAGACGAGCCGGTGAAGGGAAAAGAGGTTCTCTGGAATGGACTGAGACATCTGGGGGATTCTTGGAATGATGACACGACCCTGGAGTTCCTCTCTGTCGGTCCTGTTGAGAGGGCCTCCTCTTGAGATGCGACAGGAACGCCGGGAATTCTTTCCCGACGAAGCAGTGAAAGGATCCGCACCTCGAGCTACAAGGCGGAAACGGGGCTCCTCTGGATGTGGGCGGGACCCTCGTGTTTCCTGTCGAGTGGAGACTGGTATGTCGGGGAATTCTTGAGTTGCACAAGGGTGTGAAAGACCCTTTCGACGTTCCAAAGGTGAGGTGTGATAGCCCCGAGAAGCCTCTGTGGAAATGGGCCTCCTCTCGCTGGAGGGGAGAACCTTCCTGGATTTTCTCGAGTTGCGGCAGGTCTTCTCGAGATACGACGCGGACCTCAGGGACCCGCTCTGGTGGCCTCAGGAAGGGCCAGTCCCCATGCGAGTTGCTAGGGGCCATCTCGGGATTCCTCTCCAGTTGATGTCAGGGGCCTAAGACCTTATGTGGAGTCGGGGCTGGAACCTGAGCATTCCTCTCCAGTGTTGGACATGGATCTTGGGGTGACTCTGAGTCTCCCCAGGGGAGTCAGGCCTCGTCTCGAGTGGGGGCATGCACAGTGCGCTTTTCTCCCGAGCTGCAGCAGTAGGGTCCGCTTCCTGTCACATGGATCAAGGGATCTGTGGCTTTCTCTCGAGGCTTTCCCTCGAGGCTTTCCCACGAGGCTTTCCCACGAGGCTTCCCAAATTGCTGTGCCAAGTGCCACCTTGGTGTGAGTCGATCCTCGGCGTGAAAGACGAGCCGGTGAAGGAAAAGAGGTTCCTCTGGAATGGACTGAGACATCTGGGGGACTCTTGGAATGGTGTCACGACCCTGGAGTTCCTCTCGCCGTTCCTGTTGAGAGGGCCTCCACTTGAGATGCGACGGGAACGCCGGGAACTCTTTCCCGACGAAGCAGGGAAAGGATCCCTCACCTCGAGCTACGAGGCGGGAAACGGGGCTCCTCTGGATGTGGGCGGGACCCTCGTGTTTCGTCTCGAGTGGAGATGGGTATGTCGGGGAACTTCTTGAGTTGCACCAAGGGTGTGAAGGACCCTTTCGACGTTCCAGAGGTGAGGTGTGATTAGCCCCGAGAAGCCTGTGCGGAAATGGGCCTCATCTCACCTGGAGGGGAGAACCTCCTGGATTTTCTCGAGTTGCGGCAGGTCTTCTCGTGTTACAACGGGGACCTCAGGGACACGCTCTGGTGGCCTCAGGAAGGGCCAGTCCCCATGCGAGTTGCTAGGGGCCATCTCGGGATACCTGTCCCGTCAATGTCGGGGCCTAAGACCTTGTGTGGAGTCGGGTCCGGAACCTGAGCATTCCTCTCCAGTGTTGACATGGATCTTGGTGTGCCTCTGAGTCTCCCCAGGGGAGTCAGGCTTCGTCTCGAATGGGGGCATACACGAGCGCTTCCTCCTGAGCTGCAGCAGTAGGGTCACGCTTCCTGTCACGTGGATCAAGGGATCTGTGGCTTTCCCTCGAGGCTTTCCCTCGAGGCTTTCCCACGAGGCTTTCCCACAGGGCTGTGCCACGTGCCACCTTGGTGTGAGTCGATCCTCGGCGTGAAAGACGAGCCGGTGAAGGGAAAAGAGGTTCCTCTGGAATGGACTGAGACATCTGGGGGACTCTTGGAATGGTGGCTCGACCCTGGAGTTCCTCTCGCCGTTCCTGTTGAGAGGGCCTCCACTTGAGATGCGACGGGAACGCCGGGAATTCTTTCCCGACGAAGCAGGGAAAGGATCCCTCACCTCGAGCTACGAGGGGGAAACGGGGCTCCTCTGGATGTGGGCGGGACCCTCGTGTTTCGTCTCGAGTGGAGATGGGTATGTCGGGGAACTTCTTGAGTTGCACCAAGGGTGTGAAGGACCCTTTCGACGTTCCAGAGGTGAGGTGTGATTAGCCCCGAGAAGCCTGTGCGGAAATGGGGCCTCATCTCGCCTGGAGGGGAGAACCTCCTGGAATTGTCAAGTTACGGCAGGTCTTCTCGTGTTACGACAGGGACCTCAGGGACCCGCTCTGGTGGCCTCAGGAAGGGCCAGTCCCCCATGCGAGTTGCTAGGGGCCATCTCGGGATAACTCTCCCGTCCATGTCGCGGGCTAAGACCTTGTGTGGAGTCGGGGCCGGGAACCTGAGCATTCCTCTCCAGTGTTGACATGGATCTTGGGTGCCTCTGAGTCTCCCCAGGGGAGTCAGGCCTCGTCTCGAGTGGGGGTATGCACGTGTGCTTTTCCTCCCGAGCTGCAGCAGTACGGTCACGCTTCCTGTCACGTGGATCAAGGGATCTGTGGCTTTCCTCGAGGCTTTCCCACGAGGCTTTCCCACAGGGCTGTGCCACGTGCCACCTTGGTGTGAGTCGATCCTCGGCGTGAAAGACGAGCCGGTGAAGGGAAAAGAGGTTCCTCTGGAATGGACTGAGACATCTGGGGGACTCTTGGAATGGTGGGCACGACCCTGGAGTTCCTCTCGCCGTTCCTGTTGAGAGGGCCTCCACTTGAGATGCGACGGAACGCCGGGAATTCTTTCCCGACGAAGCACGGAAAGGATCCCTCAACTCGAGCTACAAGGCGGTAACGGGGCTCCACTGGATGTGGGCGGGACCCTCGTGTTTGGTCTCGAGTGGAGATGGGTATGTCGAGGAACTTCTGAGTTGCACCAAGGGTGTGAAGGACCCTTTCGACGTTCCAGAGGTGAGGTGTGATTAGCCACGAGAAGCCTGTGCAGAAACGGGCCTCCTCTCGCCTGGAGGGAGAACCTCTGGATTTTCTCGAGTTGCGGCAGGTCTTCTCGAGTTACGACGGGGACCTCAGGGACCCGCTCTGGTGGCCTCAGGAAGGGCCAGTCCCCATGCGAGTTGCCAGGGGCATCTCGGGATTCCTCTCCGTCGATGCCGGGGCCTAAGACCTTGTGTGGAGTCGGGACAGGAACCTGAGCGTTCTCTCCAGTGTTGACATGGATCTTGGGGTGCCTCTGAGTCTCCCCAGGGGAGTCAGGCCCTCGTCTCGAGTGGCGTATGCACGTGCGCTTTCCTCCCGAGGTACAGCAGTAGGGTCACGCTTCCTGTCACGTGGATCAAGGGATCTGTGCTTTCCCTCGAGGCTTTCCCCTCAAGGCTCTCGCACAGGGCTGTGCCAAGTGCCAGCTTGGTGTGAGTCGATCCTCGGCGTGAAAGACGAGCCGGTGAAGGGAGAAGAGTTTCCTCTGGATGACTGAGACATCTGGGGGACTCTTGGAATGGTGGCACGACCCTGGAGTTCCCTTCGCCGTTCCTGTTGAGAGGGCCTCCACTTGAGATGCGACGGGAACGCCGGGAATTCTTTCCCGACGAAGCAGGGAAAGGATCCCTCCTCTCGAGTTACGAGGCGGAAAGGGGGCTCCTCTGGATGTGGGCGGGAACCTCGTGTTTCCTGTCGAGTGGAGACGGGTATGTCGGGGAACTTCTTGAGTTGCACCAAGAGTGTGAAGGACCCTTTCGAAGTTCTAGAGGTGAGGTGTGATTAGCCCCGAGAAGCCTGTGCGGAAATGGGCCTCCTCTCGCCTGGAGGGGAGAACCTCCTGGATTTTCTCGAGTTGCGGCAGGTCTTCTCGAGTTACGACGGGGACCTCAGGGACCCACTCTGGTGGCCTCAGGAAGGGCCAGTCCCCATGCGAGTTGCTAGGGGCCATCTCGGGATACCTGTCCCGTCTATGTCGCGGCCTAAGACCTTGTGTGGAGTCGGGGCCGGAACCTGAGCATTCCTCTCTCCAGTGTTGACATGGATCTTGGGTGCCTCTGAGTCTCGCCAGGGGAGTCAGGCCTCGTCTCGAGTGGGGGCATGCACGTGCGCTTTTCTCCCGATCTGCAGCAGTAGGGTCACGCTTCCTGTCACATGGATCAAGGGATCTGTGGCTTTCCCTCGAGGCTTTCCCTCGAGGCTTTCCCACGAGGCTTTCCCACGAGACTTTCCCAAATTGTTGTGCCAGGTGCCACCTTGGTGTGAGTCGATGCTCGCGTGAAAGACGAGCCGGTGAAGGGAAAATAGTTTCCTCTGAATGGACTGAGACATCTGGAGGACTCTTGGAATGGTGGCACGACCCTGGAGTTCCTCTCGCCGTTCCTGTTGAGAGGGCCTCCTCTTGAGATGCGACGGGAACGCCGGGAATTCTTTCCCGACGAAGCAGGGAAAGGATCGATCACCTCGAGCTACGAGGCGGAAACGGGGCTCCTCTGGACTGTGGGCGGGACCCTCGTGTTTCCTCTCGAGTGGAGACGGGTATGTCGGGGAACTTCTTGAGGTGCACCAAGGGTGTGAAGGACCCTTTTGACGTTCTAGAGGTGAGGTGTGATTAGCCCCGAGAAGTCTCTGCGGAAATGGGCCTCCTCTCGCCTGGAGGGGAGAACCTCCTGGATTTTCTCGAGTTGCGGCAGGTCTTCTCGAGTTACGACGGGGACCTCAGGACCCGCTCTGTTGGCCTCAGGAAGGGCCAGTCCCCATGCGAGTTGCTAGGGGCCATCTCGGGATACCTCTCCGTCGATGTCGGGGCCTAAGGACTATGTGTGGAGGCGTGGCCGGAACCTGAGCATTCCTCTCCAGTGTTGACATGGATCTTGGGGTGCATCTGAGTCTCGCCAGGGGAGTCAGGCCTCGTCTCGAGTGGGGGTATGCACGTGCGCTACCCTCCCGAGGTACAGCAGTAGGGTCACGCTTCCTGTCACGTGGATCAAGGGATCTGTGGCTTTCCCTCGAGGCTTTCCCTCGAGGCTTTCCCACGAGGCTTTCCCACAGGGCTGTGCCAAGTGCCACCTTGGTGTGAGTCGATCCTCGGCGTGAAAGACGAGCCGGTGAAGGGAAAAGAGGTTCCTCTGGAATAGACTGAGACATTTGGGGGACTCTTGGAATGGTGGCACGACCCTGGAGTTCCTCTCGCCGTTCCTGTTTAGAGGGCCTCCTCTTGAGATGCGACGGAAACGCCGGGAATTCTTCCCCGACGAAGCAGGGAAAGGATCCCTCCTCTCGAGGTACGAGGCGGAAACGGGGCTCCTCTGGATGTGGGGCGGGACCCTCGTGTTTCCTCTCGAGTGGAGACGGGTATGTCGGGGAACTTCTTGAGTTGCACCAAGGTGTGAAGCACCCTTTTGACGTTCCAGAGGTGAGGTGTGATTAGCCCAGAGAAGCCTCTGCAGAAATGGGCCTCATCTAGCCTGCAGGGGAGAACCTCCTGGATATTCTCGAGTTGCGGCAGGTATTCTCATGTTACTTCGGGGACCTCAGGGACCCGCTCTGGTGGCCTCAGGAAGGGCCAGTCCCCATGCGAGATGCTAGGGGCCATCACGTGATTCCTCTCCCGTCGATGCCGGGGCCTAAGACCTTGTGTGGAGTCGGGGCCGGAACCTGAGCATTCCTCTCCAGTGTTGACATGGATCTTGGGGTGCCTCTGAGTCTCCCCAGGGGAGTCAGGCCTCGTCTCGAGTGGGGGAATGCACGTGCGCTTTTCTCCCGAGCTGCAGCAGTAGGGTCACGCTTCCTGTCACGTGGATCAAGGGATCTGTGGCTTTCCCTCGAGGCTTTCCCTCGAGGCTTTCCCACGAGGCTTTCCCACAGGGCTGTGCCAAGTGCCACCTTGGTGTGAGTCGATCCTCCGCGTGAAAGACGAGCCGGAGAAGGGAAAAGAGGTTCCTCTGGAATGGACTGAGACATCTGGGGGACTCTTGGAATGGTGGCACGACCCTGGAGTTCCTCTCGCCGTTCCTGTTGAGAGGACCTCCACTTGGGATGCGACGGGAACGCCGGGAATTCTTTCCGACGAAGCAGGGAAAGGATCCCATACCTCGAACTACGAGGCGGAAACGGGGCTCCTCTGGATGTGGGCGGGACCCTCGTGTTTCCTGTCGAGTGGAGACGGCTATGTCGGGGAACTTCTTGAGTTGCACCAAGGTTGTGAAGGGCCCTTTCGACGTTCCAGAGGTGAGGTGTGATTAGCCCCGAGAAGTCTCTGCGGAAATGGGCCTCCTCTCGCCTGGAGGGGAGAACCTCCTGGATTTTCTCGAGTTGCGGCAGGTCTTCTCGAGTTACGACGGGGTCCTCAGGGACCCGCTCTGGTGGCCTCAGGAAGGGCCAGTCCCCATGCGAGTTGCTAGGGGTCATCTCGGGATTCCTCTCCCGTCGATGCCGGAGCCTAAGACCTTGTGTGGAGTCGGGGCCGGAACCTGAGCATTCCTCTCCAGTGTTGACATGGATCTTGGGGTGCCTCTGAGTCTCCCAATGGGAGTCAGGCTTCATCTCGAATGGGGGCATGCACGTGTGCTTTTCTCCCGAGCTGCAGCAGTAGGGTCACGCTTCCTGTCAGGTGGATCAAGGGATCTGTGGCTTTCCCTCGAGGCTTTCCCTCGAGGCTTTCTCACAGGGCTGTGCCAAGTGCCACCTTGGTGTGAGTCGATCCTCGGCGTGAAAGACGAGCCGGTGAAGGGAAAAGAGGTTCCTCTGGAATGGACTGAGACATCTGGGGGATTCTTGGAATGATGACACGACCCTGGAGTTCCTCTCGTCGGTCCTGTTGAGAGGGCCTCCTCTTGAGATGCGACAGGAACGCCGGGAATTCTTTCCCGACGAAGCAGGGAAAGGATCCCGCACCTCGAGCTACAAGGCGGAAACGGGGCTCCTCTGGATGTGGGCGGGACCCTCGTGTTTCCTGTCGAGTGGAGACGGGTATGTCGGGGAATTCTTGAGTTGCACCAAGGGTGTGAAAGACCCTTTCGACGTTCCAAAGGTGAGGTGTGATTAGCCCCGAGAAGCCTCTGTGGAAATGGGCCTCCTCTCGCTGGAGGGGAGAACCTCCTGGATTTTCTCGAGTTGTGGCAGGTCTTCTCGAGATACGACGCGGACCTCAGGGACCCGCTCTGGTGGCCTCAGGAAGGGCCAGTCCCCATGCGAGTTGCTAGGGGCCATCTCGGGATTCCTCTCCAGTTGATGTCGGGGCCTAAGACCTTATGTGGAGTCGGGGCCGGAACCTGAGCATTCCTCTCCAGTGTTGACATGGATCTTGGGGTGACTCTGAGTCTCCCCAGGGGAGTCAGGCCTCGTCTCGAGTGGGGGCATGCACGTGCGCTTTTCTCCCGAGGTGCAGCAGTAGGGTCACGCTTCCTGTCACGCGGATCAAGGGATCTGTGGCTTTCCCTCCAGGCTTTCCCTCGAGGCTTTCCCACAGGGCTGTGCCAAGTGCCACCTTGGTGTGAGTCGATCCTCGGCGTGAAAGACGAGCTGGTGAAGGGAAAAGAGTTTCCTCTGGAATGGACTGAGACATCTGGGGGAGTCTTGGAATGGTGGCACGACCCTGGAGTTCCTCTCGCCGTTCCTGTTGAGAGGGCCTCCTCTTGAGATGCGACGGGAACGCCAAGAACTCTTTCCCGATGAAGCAGAGAAAGGATCCCTCATCTCGAACTACGAGGCGGAAACGGGGATCCTCTGGATTTGGGCGGGACCCCCGTGTTTTCTCTCGAGATACGACGGGGACCTCAGGGACCCGCTCTGGTGGCCTCAGGAGAGGCCAGTCCCCTTGCGAGTTGCTAGGGGCCATCTCGGGATACCTCTCCCGTCGATGCCGGTGCCTAAGACCTTGTGTGGAGTCGGGGCCGGAACCTGAGCATTCCTATCCAGTGTTGCCATGGATCTTGGGGTGCTTCTGAGTCTCCCCAGGGGAGTCAGGCCTCGTCTCGAGTGGGGGCATGCCCGTGCGCTTTCCTCTCGAGCTGCAGCAGTAGTGTCACGCTTCCTGTCACGTGGATCAAGGGATCTGTGGCTTCCCCTCGAGGCTTTCGCTCGGGCTTTCCCACGAGTCTTTCCCACAGGGCTGTGCCACGTGCCACCTTGTGTGAGTCGATCCTCGTCGTGAAAGACGAGCCGGTGATGGGAAAACAGGTTCCTCTGGAATGGACTGAGACATCTGTGGGACTCTTGGAATGGTGGCACGACACTGGAGTTCCTCTCGCCCTTCCTGTTGAGAGGGCCTCTTCTTGAGATGCGACGGGAAGGCCGGAAACTCTTTACCAACGAAGCAGGTTAAGGATCCCTCATCTCGAGCTACGAGGCGGAAACGGGGCTCCTCTGGATGTGGGGGGGACCCTCGTGTTTCCTCTCGAGTGCAGACGGGTATGTCGGGGTACTTCTTGATTTGCACCAAGGGTGTGAAGGACCCTTTCGAAGTTCCAGAGATGAGGTGTGATCAGCCTCGAGACGCCTCAGCGGAAATGGGCCTCATCTCGCCTGGAGGGGAGAACCTCCTAGATTTTCTCGAGTTGCGGCAGGTCTTCTCGAGATACGACGGGGACCTCACGGACCCGCTCTGGTGGCCTCAGGAGAGGCCAGTCCCCATGCGAGTTGCTAGGGGCCATCTCGGGATTCCTCTCCCGTCCATGCTGGGGCCTCAGTCCTTGTGTCGAGTCGGGGCCGGAACCTTAGGATTCCTCTCCAGTGTTGCCATGGATCTTGGGGTGCTTCTGAGTCTCCCCAGGGGAGTCAGGCCTCGTCTCGAGTGGGGGCATGCACGTGCGCTTTCCTCCCGAGCTACAGCAGTAGTGTCATGCTACCTGTCACGTGGATCAAGGGATCTGCGGCTTTCCCTCGAGGCTGTCCCTCGAGGCTTTCCCACGAGGCTTTCCCACAGGGCTGTGCCACGTGCCACCTTGGTGTGAGTCAATCCTCGGCGTGAAAGACTAGCCGGTGAAGGGAAAAGAGTTTCCTCTGGAATGGACTGAGACATCGGGGGACTCTTGGAATGGTGGCACGACCCTGGAGTTCCTCTCGCCGTTCCTGTTGAGAAGGCCTCCTCTTGAGATGCGACGGGAACGCCGGGAACTCTTTCCCGACGAAGCAGGGAAAGGATCCCTCATCTCGAGCTACGAGGCGGAAACGGGGCTCCTCTGGATGTGGGCGGGACCCTCGTGATTCCTCTCGAGTGGAGACGGGTATGTCGGGGAACTTCTTGATTTGCACCAAGGGTGTGAAGGACCCTTTCGAAGTTCCAGAGGTGAGGTGTGATCAGCATCGAGATGCCTCAGCGGAAATGGGCCTCCTCACGCCTGGAGGGGAGAACCTCCTGGATTTTCTCGAGTTGCGACAGGTCTTCTCGAGTTACGACGGGGACCTCAGGCACCCGCTCTGGTGGCCTCAGGAAAGGCCAGTCCCCATGCGAGTTGCTAGGGGACCTCTCGGGATTCCTCTCCCGTCCATGCCGGGGCCTCAGTCCTTGTGTGGAGTCGGGGCCGGAACCTGAGGTTTCCTCTCCAGTGTTGACATGGATCTTGGGGTGCCTCTGAGTCTCCCCAGGGGAGTCAGGCCTCGTCTCGAATGGGGGCATGCACGTGCGCTTTGCTCCCGAGCTGCAGCAGTAGGGTCGCGCTTCCTGTCACATGGATCAAGGAATCTGTGGCTTTCCCTCGAGGCTTCCCCTCGAGGCTTTCCCACGAGGCTTCCCACAGGACTGTGCCAAGTGCCACCTTGGTGAGAGTCGATCCTCGGCGTGAAAGACGAGCCGGTGAAGGGAAAAGAAGTTCCTCTGGAATGGACTGAGACATCTGGGGGACTCTTGGAATGGTGGCACGACCCTGGAGTTCCTCTCGCCGTTCCTGTTGAGAGGGCCTCCTCTTGAGATGCGACGGGGACGCCGGGAATTCTTTCGCGACGAAGCAGGGAAAGGATCCCTCACCTCGAGCTATGAGGCGGAAACGGGGCTCCTCTGGATGTGGGCGGGACCCTCGTGTTTCCTGTCGAGTGGAGACGGGTATGTCGGGGAACTTCTTGAGTTGCACCAAGGGTGTGAAGGACCCTTTCGACGTTCCAGAGGTGAGGTGTGATTAGCCCCGAGAAGCCTCTGCGGAAATGAGCCTCCTCTCGCCTGGAGGGGAGAACCTCCTGGATTTTCTCGAGTTGCGGCAGGTCTTCTCGAGATACGACGCGGACCTCAGGGACCCGCTCTGGTGGCCTCAGGAAGGGCCAGTCCCCATGCGAGTTGCTAGGGGCCATCTCGGGATTCCTCTCCAGTTGATGTCGGGGCCTAAGACCTGATGTGGAGTCGGGGCCGGAACCTGAGCATTCCTCTCCAGTGTTGACATGGATCTTGGGGTGACTCTGAGTCTCCCCAGGGGAGTCAGGCCTCGTCTCGAGTGGGGGCATGCACGTGCGCTTTTCTCCCGAGCTGCAGCAGTAGGGTCACGCTTCCTGTCACATGGATCAAGGGATCTGTGGCTTTCTCTCGAGGCTTTCCCTCGAGGCTTTCCCACGAGGCTTTCCCACGAGGCTTTCCCAAATTGCTGTGCCAAGTGCCACCTTGGTGTGAGTCGATCCTCGGCGTGAAAGACGAGCCGGTGAAGGGAAAAGAGGTTCCTCTGGAATGGACTGAGACATCTGGGGGACTCTTGGAATGGTGGCACGACCCTGGAGTTCCTCTCGCCGTTCCTGTTGAGAGGGCCTCCTCTTGAGATGCGACGGGAACGCCGGGAACTCTTTCCCGACGAAGGAGGGAAAGGATCCCTCACCTCGAGCTACGAGGCGGAAACGGGGCTCCTCTGGATGTGGGCGGGACCCTCGTGTTTCGTCTCGAGTGGAGATGGGTATGTCGGGGAACTTCTTGAGTTGCACCAAGGGTGTGAAGGACCCTTTCGACGTTCCAGAGGTGAGGTGTGATTAGCCCCGAGAAGCCTCTGCGGAAATGGGCCTCATCTCACCTGGAGGGGAGAACCTCCTGGATTTTCTCGAGTTGCGGCAGGTCTTCTCGTGTTACAACGGGGACCTCAGGGACACGCTCTGGTGGCCTCAGGAAGGGCCAGTCCCCATGCGAGTTGCTAGGGGCCATCTCGGGATACCTGTCCCGTCAATGTCGGGGCCTAAGACCTTGTGTGGAGTCGGGTCCGGAACCTGAGCATTCCTCTCCAGTGTTGACATGGATCTTGGTGTGCCTCTGAGTCTCCCCAGGGGAGTCAGGCTTCGTCTCGAATGGGGGCATACACGAGCGCTTTCCTCCTGAGCTGCAGCAGTAGGGTCACGCTTCCTGTCACGTGGATCAAGGGATCTGTGGCTTTCCCTCGAGGCTTTCCCTCGAGGCTTTCCCACGAGGCTTTCCCACAGGGCTGTGCCACGTGCCACCTTGGTGTGAGTCGATCCTCGGCGTGAAAGACGAGCCGGTGAAGGGAAAAGAGGTTCCTCTGGAATGGACTGAGACATCTGGGGGACTCTTGGAATGGTGGCACGACCCTGGAGTTCCTCTCGCCGTTCCTGTTGAGAGGGCCTCCACTTGAGATGCGACGGGAACGCCGGGAATTCTTTCCCGACGAAGCAGGGAAAGGATCCCTCACCTCGAGCTACGAGGGGGAAACGGGGCTCCTCTGGATGTGGGCGGGACCCTCGTGTTTCGTCTCGAGTGGAGATGGGTATGTCGGGGAACTTCTTGAGTTGCACCAAGGGTGTGAAGGACCCTTTCGACGTTCCAGAGGTGAGGTGTGATTAGCCCCGAGAAGCCTGTGCGGAAATGGGCCTCATCTCGCCTGGAGGGGAGAACCTCCTGGATTTGTCAAGTTACGGCAGGTCTTCTCGTGTTACGACAGGGACCTCAGGGACCCGCTCTGGTGGCCTCAGGAAGGGCCAGTCCCCATGCGAGTTGCTAGGGGCCATCTCGGGATAACTCTCCCGTCCATGTCGCGGGCTAAGACCTTGTGTGGAGTCGGGGCCGGAACCTGAGCATTCCTCTCCAGTGTTGACATGGATCTTGGGGTGCCTCTGAGTCTCCCCAGGGGAGTCAGGCCTCGTCTCGAGTGGGGGTATGCACGTGTGCTTTTCTCCCGAGCTGCAGCAGTACGGTCACGCTTCCTGTCACGTGGATCAAGGGATCTGTGGCTTTCCCTCGAGGCTTTCCCACGAGGCTTTCCCACAGGGCTGTGCCACGTGCCACCTTGGTGTGAGTCGATCCTCGGCGTGAAAGACGAGCCGGTGAAGGGAAAAGAGGTTCCTCTGGAATGGACTGAGACATCTGGGGGACTCTTGGAATGGTGGCACGACCCTGGAGTTCCTCTCGCCGTTCCTGTTGAGAGGGCCTCCACTTGAGATGCGACGGGAACGCCGGGAATTCTTTCCCGACGAAGCACGGAAAGGATCCCTCACCTCGAGCTACAAGGCGGTAACGGGGCTCCACTGGATGTGGGCGGGACCCTCGTGTTTGGTCTCGAGTGGAGATGGGTATGTCGAGGAACTTCTTGAGTTGCACCAAGGGTGTGAAGGACCCTTTCGACGTTCCAGAGGTGAGGTGTGATTAGCCACGAGAAGCCTGTGCAGAAACGGTCCTCCTCTCGCCTGGAGGGGAGAACCTCCTGGATTTTCTCGAGTTGCGGCAGGTCTTCTCGAGTTACGACGGGGACCTCAGGGACCCGCTCTGGTGGCCTCAGGAAGGGCCAGTCCCCATGCGAGTTGCCAGGGGCCATCTCGGGATTCCTCTCCGTCGATGCCGGGGCCTAAGACCTTGTGTGGAGTCGGGACAGGAACCTGAGCGTTCCTCTCCAGTGTTGACATGGATCTTGGGGTGCATCTGAGTCTCGCCAGGGGAGTCAGGCCTCGTCTCGAGTGGGGGTATGCACGTGCGCTACCCTCCCGAGGTACAGCAGTAGGGTCACGCTTCCTGTCACGTGGATCAAGGGATCTGTGGCTTTCCCTCGAGGCTTTCCCTCGAGGCTTTCCCACGAGGCTTTCCCACAGGGCTGTGCCAAGTGCCACCTTGGTGTGAGTCGATCCTCGGCGTGAAAGACGAGCCGGTGAAGGGAAAAGAGGTTCCTCTGGAATAGACTGAGACATTTGGGGGACTCTTGGAATGGTGGCACGACCCTGGAGTTCCTCTCGCCGTTCCTGTTGAGAGGGCCTCCTCTTGAGATGCGACGGAAACGCCGGGAATTCTTCCCCGACGAAGCAGGGAAAGGATCCCTCCTCTCGAGGTACGAGGCGGAAACGGGGCTCCTCTGGATGTGGGCGGGACCCTCGTGTTTCCTCTCGAGTGGAGACGGGTATGTCGGGGAACTTCTTGAGTTGCACCAAGGGTGTGAAGCACCCTTTTGACGTTCCAGAGGTGAGGTGTGATTAGCCCAGAGAAGCCTCTGCAGAAATGGGCCTCATCTAGCCTGCAGGGGAGAACCTCCTGGATATTCTCGAGTTGCGGCAGGTATTCTCATGTTACTTCGGGGACCTCAGGGACCCGCTCTGGTGGCCTCAGGAAGGGCCAGTCCCCATGCGAGATGCTAGGGGCCATCACGTGATTCCTCTCCCGTCGATGCCGGGGCCTAAGACCTTGTGTGGAGTCGGGGCCGGAACCTGAGCATTCCTCTCCAGTGTTGACATGGATCTTGGGGTGCCTCTGAGTCTCCCCAGGGGAGTCAGGCCTCGTCTCGAGTGGGGGAATGCACGTGCGCTTTTCTCCCGAGCTGCAGCAGTAGGGTCACGCTTCCTGTCACGTGGATCAAGGGATCTGTGGCTTTCCCTCGAGGCTTTCCCTCGAGGCTTTCCCACGAGGCTTTCCCACAGGGCTGTGCCAAGTGCCACCTTGGTGTGAGTCGATCCTCCGCGTGAAAGACGAGCCGGTGAAGGGAAAAGAGGTTCCTCTGGAATGGACTGAGACATCTGGGGGACTCTTGGAATGGTGGCACGACCCTGGAGTTCCTCTCGCCGTTCCTGTTGAGAGGGCCTCCTCTTGAGATGCGACGGGGACGCCGGGAATTCTTTCGCGACGAAGCAGGGAAAGGATCCCTCACCTCGAGCTATGAGGCGGAAACGGGGCTCCTCTGGATGTGGGCGGGACCCTCGTGTTTCCTGTCGAGTGGAGACGGGTATGTCGGGGAACTTCTTGAGTTGCACCAAGGGTGTGAAGGACCCTTTCGACGTTCCAGAGGTGAGGTGTGATTAGCCCCGAGAAGCCTCTGCGGAAATGAGCCTCCTCTCGCCTGGAGGGGAGAACCTCCTGGATTTTCTCGAGTTGCGGCAGGTCTTCTCGAGATACGACGCGGACCTCAGGGACCCGCTCTGGTGGCCTCAGGAAGGGCCAGTCCCCATGCGAGTTGCTAGGGGCCATCTCGGGATTCCTCTCCAGTTGATGTCGGGGCCTAAGACCTGATGTGGAGTCGGGGCCGGAACCTGAGCATTCCTCTCCAGTGTTGACATGGATCTTGGGGTGACTCTGAGTCTCCCCAGGGGAGTCAGGCCTCGTCTCGAGTGGGGGCATGCACGTGCGCTTTTCTCCCGAGCTGCAGCAGTAGGGTCACGCTTCCTGTCACATGGATCAAGGGATCTGTGGCTTTCTCTCGAGGCTTTCCCTCGAGGCTTTCCCACGAGGCTTTCCCACGAGGCTTTCCCAAATTGCTGTGCCAAGTGCCACCTTGGTGTGAGTCGATCCTCGGCGTGAAAGACGAGCCGGTGAAGGGAAAAGAGGTTCCTCTGGAATGGACTGAGACATCTGGGGGACTCTTGGAATGGTGGCACGACCCTGGAGTTCCTCTCGCCGTTCCTGTTGAGAGGGCCTCCTCTTGAGATGCGACGGAAACGCCGGGAATTCTTCCCCGACGAAGCAGGGAAAGGATCCCTCCTCTCGAGGTACGAGGCGGAAACGGGGCTCCTCTGGATGTGGGCGGGACCCTCGTGTTTCCTCTCGAGTGGAGACGGGTATGTCGGGGAACTTCTTGAGTTGCACCAAGGGTGTGAAGCACCCTTTTGACGTTCCAGAGGTGAGGTGTGATTAGCCCAGAGAAGCCTCTGCAGAAATGGGCCTCATCTAGCCTGCAGGGGAGAACCTCCTGGATATTCTCGAGTTGCGGCAGGTATTCTCATGTTACTTCGGGGACCTCAGGGACCCGCTCTGGTGGCCTCAGGAAGGGCCAGTCCCCATGCGAGATGCTAGGGGCCATCACGTGATTCCTCTCCCGTCGATGCCGGGGCCTAAGACCTTGTGTGGAGTCGGGGCCGGAACCTGAGCATTCCTCTCCAGTGTTGACATGGATCTTGGGGTGCCTCTGAGTCTCCCCAGGGGAGTCAGGCCTCGTCTCGAGTGGGGGAATGCACGTGCGCTTTTCTCCCGAGCTGCAGCAGTAGGGTCACGCTTCCTGTCACGTGGATCAAGGGATCTGTGGCTTTCCCTCGAGGCTTTCCCTCGAGGCTTTCCCACGAGGCTTTCCCACAGGGCTGTGCCAAGTGCCACCTTGGTGTGAGTCGATCCTCCGCGTGAAAGACGAGCCGGTGAAGGGAAAAGAGGTTCCTCTGGAATGGACTGAGACATCTGGGGGACTCTTGGAATGGTGGCACGACCCTGGAGTTCCTCTCGCCGTTCCTGTTGAGAGGGCCTCCTCTTGAGATGCGACGGGGACGCCGGGAATTCTTTCGCGACGAAGCAGGGAAAGGATCCCTCACCTCGAGCTATGAGGCGGAAACGGGGCTCCTCTGGATGTGGGCGGGACCCTCGTGTTTCCTGTCGAGTGGAGACGGGTATGTCGGGGAACTTCTTGAGTTGCACCAAGGGTGTGAAGGACCCTTTCGACGTTCCAGAGGTGAGGTGTGATTAGCCCCGAGAAGCCTCTGCGGAAATGAGCCTCCTCTCGCCTGGAGGGGAGAACCTCCTGGATTTTCTCGAGTTGCGGCAGGTCTTCTCGAGATACGACGCGGACCTCAGGGACCCGCTCTGGTGGCCTCAGGAAGGGCCAGTCCCCATGCGAGTTGCTAGGGGCCATCTCGGGATTCCTCTCCAGTTGATGTCGGGGCCTAAGACCTGATGTGGAGTCGGGGCCGGAACCTGAGCATTCCTCTCCAGTGTTGACATGGATCTTGGGGTGACTCTGAGTCTCCCCAGGGGAGTCAGGCCTCGTCTCGAGTGGGGGCATGCACGTGCGCTTTTCTCCCGAGCTGCAGCAGTAGGGTCACGCTTCCTGTCACATGGATCAAGGGATCTGTGGCTTTCTCTCGAGGCTTTCCCTCGAGGCTTTCCCACGAGGCTTTCCCACGAGGCTTTCCCAAATTGCTGTGCCAAGTGCCACCTTGGTGTGAGTCGATCCTCGGCGTGAAAGACGAGCCGGTGAAGGGAAAAGAGGTTCCTCTGGAATGGACTGAGACATCTGGGGGACTCTTGGAATGGTGGCACGACCCTGGAGTTCCTCTCGCCGTTCCTGTTGAGAGGGCCTCCTCTTGAGATGCGACGGGAACGCCGGGAACTCTTTCCCGACGAAGGAGGGAAAGGATCCCTCACCTCGAGCTACGAGGCGGAAACGGGGCTCCTCTGGATGTGGGCGGGACCCTCGTGTTTCGTCTCGAGTGGAGATGGGTATGTCGGGGAACTTCTTGAGTTGCACCAAGGGTGTGAAGGACCCTTTCGACGTTCCAGAGGTGAGGTGTGATTAGCCCCGAGAAGCCTCTGCGGAAATGGGCCTCATCTCACCTGGAGGGGAGAACCTCCTGGATTTTCTCGAGTTGCGGCAGGTCTTCTCGTGTTACAACGGGGACCTCAGGGACACGCTCTGGTGGCCTCAGGAAGGGCCAGTCCCCATGCGAGTTGCTAGGGGCCATCTCGGGATACCTGTCCCGTCAATGTCGGGGCCTAAGACCTTGTGTGGAGTCGGGTCCGGAACCTGAGCATTCCTCTCCAGTGTTGACATGGATCTTGGTGTGCCTCTGAGTCTCCCCAGGGGAGTCAGGCTTCGTCTCGAATGGGGGCATACACGAGCGCTTTCCTCCTGAGCTGCAGCAGTAGGGTCACGCTTCCTGTCACGTGGATCAAGGGATCTGTGGCTTTCCCTCGAGGCTTTCCCTCGAGGCTTTCCCACGAGGCTTTCCCACAGGGCTGTGCCACGTGCCACCTTGGTGTGAGTCGATCCTCGGCGTGAAAGACGAGCCGGTGAAGGGAAAAGAGGTTCCTCTGGAATGGACTGAGACATCTGGGGGACTCTTCGAATGGTGGCACGACCCTGGAGTTCCTCTCGCCGTTCCTGTTGAGAGGGCCTCCACTTGAGATGCGACGGGAACGCCGGGAATTCTTTCCCGACGAAGCAGGGAAAGGATCCCTCACCTCGAGCTACGAGGGGGAAACGGGGCTCCTCTGGATGTGGGCGGGACCCTCGTGTTTCGTCTCGAGTGGAGATGGGTATGTCGGGGAACTTCTTGAGTTGCACCAAGGGTGTGAAGGACCCTTTCGACGTTCCAGAGGTGAGGTGTGATTAGCCCCGAGAAGCCTGTGCGGAAATGGGCCTCATCTCGCCTGGAGGGGAGAACCTCCTGGATTTGTCAAGTTACGGCAGGTCTTCTCGTGTTACGACAGGGACCTCAGGGACCCGCTCTGGTGGCCTCAGGAAGGGCCAGTCCCCATGCGAGTTGCTAGGGGCCATCTCGGGATAACTCTCCCGTCCATGTCGCGGGCTAAGACCTTGTGTGGAGTCGGGGCCGGAACCTGAGCATTCCTCTCCAGTGTTGACATGGATCTTGGGGTGCCTCTGAGTCTCCCCAGGGGAGTCAGGCCTCGTCTCGAGTGGGGGTATGCACGTGTGCTTTTCTCCCGAGCTGCAGCAGTACGGTCACGCTTCCTGTCACGTGGATCAAGGGATCTGTGGCTTTCCCTCGAGGCTTTCCCACGAGGCTTTCCCACAGGGCTGTGCCACGTGCCACCTTGGTGTGAGTCGATCCTCGGCGTGAAAGACGAGCCGGTGAAGGGAAAAGAGGTTCCTCTGGAATGGACTGAGACATCTGGGGGACTCTTGGAATGGTGGCACGACCCTGGAGTTCCTCTCGCCGTTCCTGTTGAGAGGGCCTCCACTTGAGATGCGACGGGAACGCCGGGAATTCTTTCCCGACGAAGCACGGAAAGGATCCCTCACCTCGAGCTACAAGGCGGTAACGGGGCTCCACTGGATGTGGGCGGGACCCTCGTGTTTGGTCTCGAGTGGAGATGGGTATGTCGAGGAACTTCTTGAGTTGCACCAAGGGTGTGAAGGACCCTTTCGACGTTCCAGAGGTGAGGTGTGATTAGCCACGAGAAGCCTGTGCAGAAACGGGCCTCCTCTCGCCTGGAGGGGAGAACCTCCTGGATTTTCTCGAGTTGCGGCAGGTCTTCTCGAGTTACGACGGGGACCTCAGGGACCCGCTCTGGTGGCCTCAGGAAGGGCCAGTCCCCATGCGAGTTGCCAGGGGCCATCTCGGGATTCCTCTCCGTCGATGCCGGGGCCTAAGACCTTGTGTGGAGTCGGGACAGGAACCTGAGCGTTCCTCTCCAGTGTTGACATGGATCTTGGGGTGCCTCTGAGTCTCCCCAGGGGAGTCAGGCCTCGTCTCGAGTGGGCGTATGCACGTGCGCTTTCCTCCCGAGGTACAGCAGTAGGGTCACGCTTCCTGTCACGTGGATCAAGGGATCTGTGGCTTTCCCTCGAGGCTTTCCCTCAAGGCTCTCGCACAGGGCTGTGCCAAGTGCCAGCTTGGTGTGAGTCGATCCTCGGCGTGAAAGACGAGCCGGTGAAGGGAGAAGAGTTTCCTCTGGATGGACTGAGACATCTGGGGGACTCTTGGAATGGTGGCACGACCCTGGAGTTCCCTTCGCCGTTCCTGTTGAGAGGGCCTCCACTTGAGATGCGACGGGAACGCCGGGAATTCTTTCCCGACGAAGCAGGGAAAGGATCCCTCCTCTCGAGTTACGAGGCGGAAAGGGGGCTCCTCTGGATGTGGGCGGGAACCTCGTGTTTCCTGTCGAGTGGAGACGGGTATGTCGGGGAACTTCTTGAGTTGCACCAAGAGTGTGAAGGACCCTTTCGAAGTTCTAGAGGTGAGGTGTGATTAGCCCCGAGAAGCCTGTGCGGAAATGGGCCTCCTCTCGCCTGGAGGGGAGAACCTCCTGGATTTTCTCGAGTTGCGGCAGGTCTTCTCGAGTTACGACGGGGACCTCAGGGACCCACTCTGGTGGCCTCAGGAAGGGCCAGTCCCCATGCGAGTTGCTAGGGGCCATCTCGGGATACCTGTCCCGTCTATGTCGCGGCCTAAGACCTTGTGTGGAGTCGGGGCCGGAACCTGAGCATTCCTCTCCAGTGTTGACATGGATCTTGGGGTGCCTCTGAGTCTCGCCAGGGGAGTCAGGCCTCGTCTCGAGTGGGGGCATGCACGTGCGCTTTTCTCCCGATCTGCAGCAGTAGGGTCACGCTTCCTGTCACATGGATCAAGGGATCTGTGGCTTTCCCTCGAGGCTTTCCCTCGAGGCTTTCCCACGAGGCTTTCCCACGAGACTTTCCCAAATTGTTGTGCCAGGTGCCACCTTGGTGTGAGTCGATGCTCGGCGTGAAAGACGAGCCGGTGAAGGGAAAATAGTTTCCTCTGGAATGGACTGAGACATCTGGAGGACTCTTGGAATGGTGGCACGACCCTGGAGTTCCTCTCGCCGTTCCTGTTGAGAGGGCCTCCTCTTGAGATGCGACGGGAACGCCGGGAATTCTTTCCCGACGAAGCAGGGAAAGGATCGATCACCTCGAGCTACGAGGCGGAAACGGGGCTCCTCTGGATGTGGGCGGGACCCTCGTGTTTCCTCTCGAGTGGAGACGGGTATGTCGGGGAACTTCTTGAGGTGCACCAAGGGTGTGAAGGACCCTTTTGACGTTCTAGAGGTGAGGTGTGATTAGCCCCGAGAAGTCTCTGCGGAAATGGGCCTCCTCTCGCCTGGAGGGGAGAACCTCCTGGATTTTCTCGAGTTGCGGCAGGTCTTCTCGAGTTACGACGGGGACCTCAGGGACCCGCTCTGTTGGCCTCAGGAAGGGCCAGTCCCCATGCGAGTTGCTAGGGGCCATCTCGGGATACCTCTCCCGTCGATGTCGGGGCCTAAGACTATGTGTGGAGGCGTGGCCGGAACCTGAGCATTCCTCTCCAGTGTTGACATGGATCTTGGGGTGCATCTGAGTCTCGCCAGGGGAGTCAGGCCTCGTCTCGAGTGGGGGTATGCACGTGCGCTACCCTCCCGAGGTACAGCAGTAGGGTCACGCTTCCTGTCACGTGGATCAAGGGATCTGTGGCTTTCCCTCGAGGCTTTCCCTCGAGGCTTTCCCACGAGGCTTTCCCACAGGGCTGTGCCAAGTGCCACCTTGGTGTGAGTCGATCCTCGGCGTGAAAGACGAGCCGGTGAAGGGAAAAGAGGTTCCTCTGGAATAGACTGAGACATTTGGGGGACTCTTGGAATGGTGGCACGACCCTGGAGTTCCTCTCGCCGTTCCTGTTGAGAGGGCCTCCTCTTGAGATGCGACGGAAACGCCGGGAATTCTTCCCCGACGAAGCAGGGAAAGGATCCCTCCTCTCGAGGTACGAGGCGGAAACGGGGCTCCTCTGGATGTGGGCGGGACCCTCGTGTTTCCTCTCGAGTGGAGACGGGTATGTCGGGGAACTTCTTGAGTTGCACCAAGGGTGTGAAGCACCCTTTTGACGTTCCAGAGGTGAGGTGTGATTAGCCCAGAGAAGCCTCTGCAGAAATGGGCCTCATCTAGCCTGCAGGGGAGAACCTCCTGGATATTCTCGAGTTGCGGCAGGTATTCTCATGTTACTTCGGGGACCTCAGGGACCCGCTCTGGTGGCCTCAGGAAGGGCCAGTCCCCATGCGAGATGCTAGGGGCCATCACGTGATTCCTCTCCCGTCGATGCCGGGGCCTAAGACCTTGTGTGGAGTCGGGGCCGGAACCTGAGCATTCCTCTCCAGTGTTGACATGGATCTTGGGGTGCCTCTGAGTCTCCCCAGGGGAGTCAGGCCTCGTCTCGAGTGGGCGAATGCACGTGCGCTTTTCTCCCGAGCTGCAGCAGTAGGGTCACGCTTCCTGTCACGTGGATCAAGGGATCTGTGGCTTTCCCTCGAGGCTTTCCCTCGAGGCTTTCCCACGAGGCTTTCCCACAGGGCTGTGCCAAGTGCCACCTTGGTGTGAGTCGATCCTCCGCGTGAAAGACGAGCCGGTGAAGGGAAAAGAGGTTCCTCTGGAATGGACTGAGACATCTGGGGGACTCTTGGAATGGTGGCACGACCCTGGAGTTCCTCTCGCCGTTCCTGTTGAGAGGACCTCCACTTGGGATGCGACGGGAACGCCGGGAATTCTTTCCGACGAAGCAGGGAAAGGATCCCATACCTCGAACTACGAGGCGGAAACGGGGCTCCTCTGGATGTGGGCGGGACCCTCGTGTTTCCTGTCGAGTGGAGACGGCTATGTCGGGGAACTTCTTGAGTTGCACCAAGGTTGTGAAGGGCCCTTTCGACGTTCCAGAGGTGAGGTGTGATTAGCCCCGAGAAGTCTCTGCGGAAATGGGCCTCCTCTCGCCTGGAGGGGAGAACCTCCTGGATTTTCTCGAGTTGCGGCAGGTCTTCTCGAGTTACGACGGGGTCCTCAGGGACCCGCTCTGGTGGCCTCAGGAAGGGCCAGTCCCCATGCGAGTTGCTAGGGGTCATCTCGGGATTCCTCTCCCGTCGATGCCGGAGCCTAAGACCTTGTGTGGAGTCGGGGCCGGAACCTGAGCATTCCTCTCCAGTGTTGACATGGATCTTGGGGTGCCTCTGAGTCTCCCAATGGGAGTCAGGCTTCATCTCGAATGGGGGCATGCACGTGTGCTTTTCTCCCGAGCTGCAGCAGTAGGGTCACGCTTCCTGTCAGGTGGATCAAGGGATCTGTGGCTTTCCCTCGAGGCTTTCCCTCGAGGCTTTCTCACAGGGCTGTGCCAAGTGCCACCTTGGTGTGAGTCGATCCTCGGCGTGAAAGACGAGCCGGTGAAGGGAAAAGAGGTTCCTCTGGAATGGACTGAGACATCTGGGGGATTCTTGGAATGATGACACGACCCTGGAGTTCCTCTCGTCGGTCCTGTTGAGAGGGCCTCCTCTTGAGATGCGACAGGAACGCCGGGAATTCTTTCCCGACGAAGCAGGGAAAGGATCCCGCACCTCGAGCTACAAGGCGGAAACGGGGCTCCTCTGGATGTGGGCGGGACCCTCGTGTTTCCTGTCGAGTGGAGACGGGTATGTCGGGGAATTCTTGAGTTGCACCAAGGGTGTGAAAGACCCTTTCGACGTTCCAAAGGTGAGGTGTGATTAGCCCCGAGAAGCCTCTGTGGAAATGGGCCTCCTCTCGCTGGAGGGGAGAACCTCCTGGATTTTCTCGAGTTGTGGCAGGTCTTCTCGAGATACGACGCGGACCTCAGGGACCCGCTCTGGTGGCCTCAGGAAGGGCCAGTCCCCATGCGAGTTGCTAGGGGCCATCTCGGGATTCCTCTCCAGTTGATGTCGGGGCCTAAGACCTTATGTGGAGTCGGGGCCGGAACCTGAGCATTCCTCTCCAGTGTTGACATGGATCTTGGGGTGACTCTGAGTCTCCCCAGGGGAGTCAGGCCTCGTCTCGAGTGGGGGCATGCACGTGCGCTTTTCTCCCGAGGTGCAGCAGTAGGGTCACGCTTCCTGTCACGCGGATCAAGGGATCTGTGGCTTTCCCTCCAGGCTTTCCCTCGAGGCTTTCCCACAGGGCTGTGCCAAGTGCCACCTTGGTGTGAGTCGATCCTCGGCGTGAAAGACGAGCTGGTGAAGGGAAAAGAGTTTCCTCTGGAATGGACTGAGACATCTGGGGGAGTCTTGGAATGGTGGCACGACCCTGGAGTTCCTCTCGCCGTTCCTGTTGAGAGGGCCTCCTCTTGAGATGCGACGGGAACGCCAAGAACTCTTTCCCGATGAAGCAGAGAAAGGATCCCTCATCTCGAACTACGAGGCGGAAACGGGGATCCTCTGGATTTGGGCGGGACCCCCGTGTTTTCTCTCGAGATACGACGGGGACCTCAGGGACCCGCTCTGGTGGCCTCAGGAGAGGCCAGTCCCCTTGCGAGTTGCTAGGGGCCATCTCGGGATACCTCTCCCGTCGATGCCGGTGCCTAAGACCTTGTGTGGAGTCGGGGCCGGAACCTGAGCATTCCTATCCAGTGTTGCCATGGATCTTGGGGTGCTTCTGAGTCTCCCCAGGGGAGTCAGGCCTCGTCTCGAGTGGGGGCATGCCCGTGCGCTTTCCTCTCGAGCTGCAGCAGTAGTGTCACGCTTCCTGTCACGTGGATCAAGGGATCTGTGGCTTCCCCTCGAGGCTTTCGCTCGGGCTTTCCCACGAGTCTTTCCCACAGGGCTGTGCCACGTGCCACCTTGTGTGAGTCGATCCTCGTCGTGAAAGACGAGCCGGTGATGGGAAAACAGGTTCCTCTGGAATGGACTGAGACATCTGTGGGACTCTTGGAATGGTGGCACGACACTGGAGTTCCTCTCGCCCTTCCTGTTGAGAGGGCCTCTTCTTGAGATGCGACGGGAAGGCCGGAAACTCTTTACCAACGAAGCAGGTTAAGGATCCCTCATCTCGAGCTACGAGGCGGAAACGGGGCTCCTCTGGATGTGGGGGGGACCCCTCGTGTTTCCTCTCGAGTGCAGACGGGTATGTCGGGGTACTTCTTGATTTGCACCAAGGGTGTGAAGGACCCTTTCGAAGTTCCAGAGATGAGGTGTGATCAGCCTCGAGACGCCTCAGCGGAAATGGGCCTCATCTCGCCTGGAGGGGAGAACCTCCTAGATTTTCTCGAGTTGCGGCAGGTCTTCTCGAGATACGACGGGGACCTCACGGACCCGCTCTGGTGGCCTCAGGAGAGGCCAGTCCCCATGCGAGTTGCTAGGGGCCATCTCGGGATTCCTCTCCCGTCCATGCTGGGGCCTCAGTCCTTGTGTCGAGTCGGGGCCGGAACCTTAGGATTCCTCTCCAGTGTTGCCATGGATCTTGGGGTGCTTCTGAGTCTCCCCAGGGGAGTCAGGCCTCGTCTCGAGTGGGGGCATGCACGTGCGCTTTCCTCCCGAGCTACAGCAGTAGTGTCATGCTACCTGTCACGTGGATCAAGGGATCTGCGGCTTTCCCTCGAGGCTGTCCCTCGAGGCTTTCCCACGAGGCTTTCCCACAGGGCTGTGCCACCTGCCACCTTGGTGTGAGTCAATCCTCGGCGTGAAAGACTAGCCGGTGAAGGGAAAAGAGTTTCCTCTGGAATGGACTGAGACATCGGGGGACTCTTGGAATGGTGGCACGACCCTGGAGTTCCTCTCGCCGTTCCTGTTGAGAAGGCCTCCTCTTGAGATGCGACGGGAACGCCGGGAACTCTTTCCCGACGAAGCAGGGAAAGGATCCCTCATCTCGAGCTACGAGGCGGAAACGGGGCTCCTCTGGATGTGGGCGGGACCCTCGTGATTCCTCTCGAGTGGAGACGGGTATGTCGGGGAACTTCTTGATTTGCACCAAGGGTGTGAAGGACCCTTTCGAAGTTCCAGAGGTGAGGTGTGATCAGCATCGAGATGCCTCAGCGGAAATGGGCCTCCTCACGCCTGGAGGGGAGAACCTCCTGGATTTTCTCGAGTTGCGACAGGTCTTCTCGAGTTACGACGGGGACCTCAGGCACCCGCTCTGGTGGCCTCAGGAAAGGCCAGTCCCCATGCGAGTTGCTAGGGGACCTCTCGGGATTCCTCTCCCGTCCATGCCGGGGCCTCAGTCCTTGTGTGGAGTCGGGGCCGGAACCTGAGGTTTCCTCTCCAGTGTTGACATGGATCTTGGGGTGCCTCTGAGTCTCCCCAGGGGAGTCAGGCCTCGTCTCGAATGGGGGCATGCACGTGCGCTTTGCTCCCGAGCTGCAGCAGTAGGGTCGCGCTTCCTGTCACATGGATCAAGGAATCTGTGGCTTTCCCTCGAGGCTTCCCCTCGAGGCTTTCCCACGAGGCTTCCCACAGGACTGTGCCAAGTGCCACCTTGGTGAGAGTCGATCCTCGGCGTGAAAGACGAGCCGGTGAAGGGAAAAGAAGTTCCTCTGGAATGGACTGAGACATCTGGGGGACTCTTGGAATGGTGGCACGACCCTGGAGTTCCTCTCGCCGTTCCTGTTGAGAGGGCCTCCTCTTGAGATGCGACGGGGACGCCGGGAATTCTTTCGCGACGAAGCAGGGAAAGGATCCCTCACCTCGAGCTATGAGGCGGAAACGGGGCTCCTCTGGATGTGGGCGGGACCCTCGTGTTTCCTGTCGAGTGGAGACGGGTATGTCGGGGAACTTCTTGAGTTGCACCAAGGGTGTGAAGGACCCTTTCGACGTTCCAGAGGTGAGGTGTGATTAGCCCCGAGAAGCCTCTGCGGAAATGAGCCTCCTCTCGCCTGGAGGGGAGAACCTCCTGGATTTTCTCGAGTTGCGGCAGGTCTTCTCGAGATACGACGCGGACCTCAGGGACCCGCTCTGGTGGCCTCAGGAAGGGCCAGTCCCCATGCGAGTTGCTAGGGGCCATCTCGGGATTCCTCTCCAGTTGATGTCGGGGCCTAAGACCTGATGTGGAGTCGGGGCCGGAACCTGAGCATTCCTCTCCAGTGTTGACATGGATCTTGGGGTGACTCTGAGTCTCCCCAGGGGAGTCAGGCCTCGTCTCGAGTGGGGGCATGCACGTGCGCTTTTCTCCCGAGCTGCAGCAGTAGGGTCACGCTTCCTGTCACATGGATCAAGGGATCTGTGGCTTTCTCTCGAGGCTTTCCCTCGAGGCTTTCCCACGAGGCTTTCCACGAGGCTTTCCCAAATTGCTGTGCCAAGTGCCACCTTGGTGTGAGTCGATCCTCGGCGTGAAAGACGAGCCGGTGAAGGGAAAAGAGGTTCCTCTGGAATGGACTGAGACATCTGGGGGACTCTTGGAATGGTGGCACGACCCTGGAGTTCCTCTCGCCGTTCCTGTTGAGAGGGCCTCCTCTTGAGATGCGACGGGAACGCCGGGAACTCTTTCCCGACGAAGGAGGGAAAGGATCCCTCACCTCGAGCTACGAGGCGGAAACGGGGCTCCTCTGGATGTGGGCGGGACCCTCGTGTTTCGTCTCGAGTGGAGATGGGTATGTCGGGGAACTTCTTGAGTTGCACCAAGGGTGTGAAGGACCCTTTCGACGTTCCAGAGGTGAGGTGTGATTAGCCCCGAGAAGCCTCTGCGGAAATGGGCCTCATCTCACCTGGAGGGGAGAACCTCCTGGATTTTCTCGAGTTGCGGCAGGTCTTCTCGTGTTACAACGGGGACCTCAGGGACACGCTCTGGTGGCCTCAGGAAGGGCCAGTCCCCATGCGAGTTGCTAGGGGCCATCTCGGGATACCTGTCCCGTCAATGTCGGGGCCTAAGACCTTGTGTGGAGTCGGGTCCGGAACCTGAGCATTCCTCTCCAGTGTTGACATGGATCTTGGTGTGCCTCTGAGTCTCCCCAGGGGAGTCAGGCTTCGTCTCGAATGGGGGCATACACGAGCGCTTTCCTCCTGAGCTGCAGCAGTAGGGTCACGCTTCCTGTCACGTGGATCAAGGGATCTGTGGCTTTCCCTCGAGGCTTTCCCTCGAGGCTTTCCCACGAGGCTTTCCCACAGGGCTGTGCCACGTGCCACCTTGGTGTGAGTCGATCCTCGGCGTGAAAGACGAGCCGGTGAAGGGAAAAGAGGTTCCTCTGGAATGGACTGAGACATCTGGGGGACTCTTGGAATGGTGGCACGACCCTGGAGTTCCTCTCGCCGTTCCTGTTGAGAGGGCCTCCACTTGAGATGCGACGGGAACGCCGGGAATTCTTTCCCGACGAAGCAGGGAAAGGATCCCTCACCTCGAGCTACGAGGGGGAAACGGGGCTCCTCTGGATGTGGGCGGGACCCTCGTGTTTCGTCTCGAGTGGAGATGGGTATGTCGGGGAACTTCTTGAGTTGCACCAAGGGTGTGAAGGACCCTTTCGACGTTCCAGAGGTGAGGTGTGATTAGCCCCGAGAAGCCTGTGCGGAAATGGGCCTCATCTCGCCTGGAGGGGAGAACCTCCTGGATTTGTCAAGTTACGGCAGGTCTTCTCGTGTTACGACAGGGACCTCAGGGACCCGCTCTGGTGGCCTCAGGAAGGGCCAGTCCCCATGCGAGTTGCTAGGGGCCATCTCGGGATAACTCTCCCGTCCATGTCGCGGGCTAAGACCTTGTGTGGAGTCGGGGCCGGAACCTGAGCATTCCTCTCCAGTGTTGACATGGATCTTGGGGTGCCTCTGAGTCTCCCCAGGGGAGTCAGGCCTCGTCTCGAGTGGGGGTATGCACGTGTGCTTTTCTCCCGAGCTGCAGCAGTACGGTCACGCTTCCTGTCACGTGGATCAAGGGATCTGTGGCTTTCCCTCGAGGCTTTCCCACGAGGCTTTCCCACAGGGCTGTGCCACGTGCCACCTTGGTGTGAGTCGATCCTCGGCGTGAAAGACGAGCCGGTGAAGGGAAAAGAGGTTCCTCTGGAATGGACTGAGACATCTGGGGGACTCTTGGAATGGTGGCACGACCCTGGAGTTCCTCTCGCCGTTCCTGTTGAGAGGGCCTCCACTTGAGATGCGACGGGAACGCCGGGAATTCTTTCCCGACGAAGCACGGAAAGGATCCCTCACCTCGAGCTACAAGGCGGTAACGGGGCTCCACTGGATGTGGGCGGGACCCTCGTGTTTGGTCTCGAGTGGAGATGGGTATGTCGAGGAACTTCTTGAGTTGCACCAAGGGTGTGAAGGACCCTTTCGACGTTCCAGAGGTGAGGTGTGATTAGCCACGAGAAGCCTGTGCAGAAAACGGTCCTCCTCTCGCCTGGAGGGGAGAACCTCCTGATTTTCTCGAGTTGCGGCAGGTCTTCTCGAGTTACGACGGGGACCTCAGGGACCCGCTCTGGTGGCCTCAGGAAGGGCCAGTCCCCATGCGAGTTGCCAGGGGCCATCTCGGGATTCCTCTCCGTCGATGCCGGGGCCTAAGACCTTGTGTGGAGTCGGGACAGGAACCTGAGCGTTCCTCTCCAGTGTTGACATGGATCTTGGGGTGCATCTGAGTCTCGCCAGGGGAGTCAGGCCTCGTCTCGAGTGGGGGTATGCACGTGCGCTACCCTCCCGAGGTACAGCAGTAGGGGTCACGCTTCCTGTCACGTGGATCAAGGGATCTGTGGCTTTCCCTCGAGGCTTTCCCTCGAGGCTTTCCCACGAGGCTTTCCCACAGGGCTGTGCCAAGTGCCACCTTGGTGTGAGTCGATCCTCGGCGTGAAAGACGAGCCGGTGAAGGGAAAAGAGGTTCCTCTGGAATAGACTGAGACATTTGGGGGACTCTTGGAATGGTGGCACGACCCTGGAGTTCCTCTCGCCGTTCCTGTTGAGAGGGCCTCCTCTTGAGATGCGACGGAAACGCCGGGAATTCTTCCCCGACGAAGCAGGGAAAGGATCCCTCCTCTCGAGGTACGAGGCGGAAACGGGGCTCCTCTGGATGTGGGCGGGACCCTCGTGTTTCCTCTCGAGTGGAGACGGGTATGTCGGGGAACTTCTTGAGTTGCACCAAGGGTGTGAAGCACCCTTTTGACGTTCCAGAGGTGAGGTGTGATTAGCCCAGAGAAGCCTCTGCAGAAATGGGCCTCATCTAGCCTGCAGGGGAGAACCTCCTGGATATTCTCGAGTTGCGGCAGGTATTCTCATGTTACTTCGGGGACCTCAGGGACCCGCTCTGGTGGCCTCAGGAAGGGCCAGTCCCCATGCGAGATGCTAGGGGCCATCACGTGATTCCTCTCCCGTCGATGCCGGGGCCTAAGACCTTGTGTGGAGTCGGGGCCGGAACCTGAGCATTCCTCTCCAGTGTTGACATGGATCTTGGGGTGCCTCTGAGTCTCCCCAGGGGAGTCAGGCCTCGTCTCGAGTGGGGGAATGCACGTGCGCTTTTCTCCCGAGCTGCAGCAGTAGGGTCACGCTTCCTGTCACGTGGATCAAGGGATCTGTGGCTTTCCCTCGAGGCTTTCCCTCGAGGCTTTCCCACGAGGCTTTCCCACAGGGCTGTGCCAAGTGCCACCTTGGTGTGAGTCGATCCTCCGCGTGAAAGACGAGCCGGTGAAGGGAAAAGAGGTTCCTCTGGAATGGACTGAGACATCTGGGGGACTCTTGGAATGGTGGCACGACCCTGGAGTTCCTCTCGCCGTTCCTGTTGAGAGGGCCTCCTCTTGAGATGCGACGGGGACGCCGGGAATTCTTTCGCGACGAAGCAGGGAAAGGATCCCTCACCTCGAGCTATGAGGCGGAAACGGGGCTCCTCTGGATGTGGGCGGGACCCTCGTGTTTCCTGTCGAGTGGAGACGGGTATGTCGGGGAACTTCTTGAGTTGCACCAAGGGTGTGAAGGACCCTTTCGACGTTCCAGAGGTGAGGTGTGATTAGCCCCGAGAAGCCTCTGCGGAAATGAGCCTCCTCTCGCCTGGAGGGGAGAACCTCCTGGATTTTCTCGAGTTGCGGCAGGTCTTCTCGAGATACGACGCGGACCTCAGGGACCCGCTCTGGTGGCCTCAGGAAGGGCCAGTCCCCATGCGAGTTGCTAGGGGCCATCTCGGGATTCCTCTCCAGTTGATGTCGGGGCCTAAGACCTGATGTGGAGTCGGGGCCGGAACCTGAGCATTCCTCTCCAGTGTTGACATGGATCTTGGGGTGACTCTGAGTCTCCCCAGGGGAGTCAGGCCTCGTCTCGAGTGGGGGCATGCACGTGCGCTTTTCTCCCGAGCTGCAGCAGTAGGGTCACGCTTCCTGTCACATGGATCAAGGGATCTGTGGCTTTCTCTCGAGGCTTTCCCTCGAGGCTTTCCCACGAGGCTTTCCCACGAGGCTTTCCCAAATTGCTGTGCCAAGTGCCACCTTGGTGTGAGTCGATCCTCGGCGTGAAAGACGAGCCGGTGAAGGGAAAAGAGGTTCCTCTGGAATGGACTGAGACATCTGGGGGACTCTTGGAATGGTGGCACGACCCTGGAGTTCCTCTCGCCGTTCCTGTTGAGAGGGCCTCCTCTTGAGATGCGACGGAAACGCCGGGAATTCTTCCCCGACGAAGCAGGGAAAGGATCCCTCCTCTCGAGGTACGAGGCGGAAACGGGGCTCCTCTGGATGTGGGCGGGACCCTCGTGTTTCCTCTCGAGTGGAGACGGGTATGTCGGGGAACTTCTTGAGTTGCACCAAGGGTGTGAAGCACCCTTTTGACGTTCCAGAGGTGAGGTGTGATTAGCCCAGAGAAGCCTCTGCAGAAATGGGCCTCATCTAGCCTGCAGGGGAGAACCTCCTGGATATTCTCGAGTTGCGGCAGGTATTCTCATGTTACTTCGGGGACCTCAGGGACCCGCTCTGGTGGCCTCAGGAAGGGCCAGTCCCCATGCGAGATGCTAGGGGCCATCACGTGATTCCTCTCCCGTCGATGCCGGGGCCTAAGACCTTGTGTGGAGTCGGGGCCGGAACCTGAGCATTCCTCTCCAGTGTTGACATGGATCTTGGGGTGCCTCTGAGTCTCCCCAGGGGAGTCAGGCCTCGTCTCGAGTGGGGGAATGCACGTGCGCTTTTCTCCCGAGCTGCAGCAGTAGGGTCACGCTTCCTGTCACGTGGATCAAGGGATCTGTGGCTTTCCCTCGAGGCTTTCCCTCGAGGCTTTCCCACGAGGCTTTCCCACAGGGCTGTGCCAAGTGCCACCTTGGTGTGAGTCGATCCTCCGCGTGAAAGACGAGCCGGTGAAGGGAAAAGAGGTTCCTCTGGAATGGACTGAGACATCTGGGGGACTCTTGGAATGGTGGCACGACCCTGGAGTTCCTCTCGCCGTTCCTGTTGAGAGGGCCTCCTCTTGAGATGCGACGGGGACGCCGGGAATTCTTTCGCGACGAAGCAGGGAAAGGATCCCTCACCTCGAGCTATGAGGCGGAAACGGGGCTCCTCTGGATGTGGGCGGGACCCTCGTGTTTCCTGTCGAGTGGAGACGGGTATGTCGGGGAACTTCTTGAGTTGCACCAAGGGTGTGAAGGACCCTTTCGACGTTCCAGAGGTGAGGTGTGATTAGCCCCGAGAAGCCTCTGCGGAAATGAGCCTCCTCTCGCCTGGAGGGGAGAACCTCCTGGATTTTCTCGAGTTGCGGCAGGTCTTCTCGAGATACGACGCGGACCTCAGGGACCCGCTCTGGTGGCCTCAGGAAGGGCCAGTCCCCATGCGAGTTGCTAGGGGCCATCTCGGGATTCCTCTCCAGTTGATGTCGGGGCCTAAGACCTGATGTGGAGTCGGGGCCGGAACCTGAGCATTCCTCTCCAGTGTTGACATGGATCTTGGGGTGACTCTGAGTCTCCCCAGGGGAGTCAGGCCTCGTCTCGAGTGGGGGCATGCACGTGCGCTTTTCTCCCGAGCTGCAGCAGTAGGGTCACGCTTCCTGTCACATGGATCAAGGGATCTGTGGCTTTCTCTCGAGGCTTTCCCTCGAGGCTTTCCCACGAGGCTTTCCCACGAGGCTTTCCCAAATTGCTGTGCCAAGTGCCACCTTGGTGTGAGTCGATCCTCGGCGTGAAAGACGAGCCGGTGAAGGGAAAAGAGGTTCCTCTGGAATGGACTGAGACATCTGGGGGACTCTTGGAATGGTGGCACGACCCTGGAGTTCCTCTCGCCGTTCCTGTTGAGAGGGCCTCCTCTTGAGATGCGACGGGAACGCCGGGAACTCTTTCCCGACGAAGGAGGGAAAGGATCCCTCACCTCGAGCTACGAGGCGGAAACGGGGCTCCTCTGGATGTGGGCGGGACCCTCGTGTTTCGTCTCGAGTGGAGATGGGTATGTCGGGGAACTTCTTGAGTTGCACCAAGGGTGTGAAGGACCCTTTCGACGTTCCAGAGGTGAGGTGTGATTAGCCCCGAGAAGCCTGTGCGGAAATGGGCCTCATCTCGCCTGGAGGGGAGAACCTCCTGGATTTGTCAAGTTACGGCAGGTCTTCTCGTGTTACGACAGGGACCTCAGGGACCCGCTCTGGTGGCCTCAGGAAGGGCCAGTCCCCATGCGAGTTGCTAGGGGCCATCTCGGGATAACTCTCCCGTCCATGTCGCGGGCTAAGACCTTGTGTGGAGTCGGGGCCGGAACCTGAGCATTCCTCTCCAGTGTTGACATGGATCTTGGGGTGCCTCTGAGTCTCCCCAGGGGAGTCAGGCCTCGTCTCGAGTGGGGGTATGCACGTGTGCTTTTCTCCCGAGCTGCAGCAGTACGGTCACGCTTCCTGTCACGTGGATCAAGGGATCTGTGGCTTTCCCTCGAGGCTTTCCCACGAGGCTTTCCCACAGGGCTGTGCCACGTGCCACCTTGGTGTGAGTCGATCCTCGGCGTGAAAGACGAGCCGGTGAAGGGAAAAGAGGTTCCTCTGGAATGGACTGAGACATCTGGGGGACTCTTGGAATGGTGGCACGACCCTGGAGTTCCTCTCGCCGTTCCTGTTGAGAGGGCCTCCACTTGAGATGCGACGGGAACGCCGGGAATTCTTTCCCGACGAAGCACGGAAAGGATCCCTCACCTCGAGCTACAAGGCGGTAACGGGGCTCCACTGGATGTGGGCGGGACCCTCGTGTTTGGTCTCGAGTGGAGATGGGTATGTCGAGGAACTTCTTGAGTTGCACCAAGGGTGTGAAGGACCCTTTCGACGTTCCAGAGGTGAGGTGTGATTAGCCACGAGAAGCCTGTGCAGAAACGGTCCTCCTCTCGCCTGGAGGGGAGAACCTCCTGGATTTTCTCGAGTTGCGGCAGGTCTTCTCGAGTTACGACGGGGACCTCAGGGACCCGCTCTGGTGGCCTCAGGAAGGGCCAGTCCCCATGCGAGTTGCCAGGGGCCATCTCGGGATTCCTCTCCGTCGATGCCGGGGCCTAAGACCTTGTGTGGAGTCGGGACAGGAACCTGAGCGTTCCTCTCCAGTGTTGACATGGATCTTGGGGTGCATCTGAGTCTCGCCAGGGGAGTCAGGCCTCGTCTCGAGTGGGGGTATGCACGTGCGCTACCCTCCCGAGGTACAGCAGTAGGGTCACGCTTCCTGTCACGTGGATCAAGGGATCTGTGGCTTTCCCTCGAGGCTTTCCCTCGAGGCTTTCCCACGAGGCTTTCCCACAGGGCTGTGCCAAGTGCCACCTTGGTGTGAGTCGATCCTCGGCGTGAAAGACGAGCCGGTGAAGGGAAAAGAGGTTCCTCTGGAATAGACTGAGACATTTGGGGGACTCTTGGAATGGTGGCACGACCCTGGAGTTCCTCTCGCCGTTCCTGTTGAGAGGGCCTCCTCTTGAGATGCGACGGAAACGCCGGGAATTCTTCCCCGACGAAGCAGGGAAAGGATCCCTCCTCTCGAGGTACGAGGCGGAAACGGGGCTCCTCTGGATGTGGGCGGGACCCTCGTGTTTCCTCTCGAGTGGAGACGGGTATGTCGGGGAACTTCTTGAGTTGCACCAAGGGTGTGAAGCACCCTTTTGACGTTCCAGAGGTGAGGTGTGATTAGCCCAGAGAAGCCTCTGCAGAAATGGGCCTCATCTAGCCTGCAGGGGAGAACCTCCTGGATATTCTCGAGTTGCGGCAGGTATTCTCATGTTACTTCGGGGACCTCAGGGACCCGCTCTGGTGGCCTCAGGAAGGGCCAGTCCCCATGCGAGATGCTAGGGGCCATCACGTGATTCCTCTCCCGTCGATGCCGGGGCCTAAGACCTTGTGTGGAGTCGGGGCCGGAACCTGAGCATTCCTCTCCAGTGTTGACATGGATCTTGGGGTGCCTCTGAGTCTCCCCAGGGGAGTCAGGCCTCGTCTCGAGTGGGGGAATGCACGTGCGCTTTTCTCCCGAGCTGCAGCAGTAGGGTCACGCTTCCTGTCACGTGGATCAAGGGATCTGTGGCTTTCCCTCGAGGCTTTCCCTCGAGGCTTTCCCACGAGGCTTTCCCACAGGGCTGTGCCAAGTGCCACCTTGGTGTGAGTCGATCCTCCGCGTGAAAGACGAGCCGGTGAAGGGAAAAGAGGTTCCTCTGGAATGGACTGAGACATCTGGGGGACTCTTGGAATGGTGGCACGACCCTGGAGTTCCTCTCGCCGTTCCTGTTGAGAGGACCTCCACTTGGGATGCGACGGGAACGCCGGGAATTCTTTCCCGACGAAGTAGGGAAAGGATCCCATACCTCGAACTACGAGGCGGAAACGGGGCTCCTCTGGATGTGGGCGGGACCCTCGTGTTTCCTGTCGAGTGGAGACGGCTATGTCGGGGAACTTCTTGAGTTGCACCAAGGTTGTGAAGGGCCCTTTCGACGTTCCAGAGGTGAGGTGTGATTAGCCCCGAGAAGTCTCTGCGGAAATGGGCCTCCTCTCGCCTGGAGGGGGAGAACCTCCTGGATTTTCTCGAGTTGCGGCAGGTCTTCTCGAGTTACGACGGGGTCCTCAGGGACCCGCTCTGGTGGCCTCAGGAAGGGCCAGTCCCCATGCGAGTTGCTAGGGGTCATCTCGGGATTCCTCTCCCGTCGATGCCGGAGCCTAAGACCTTGTGTGGAGTCGGGGCCGGAACCTGAGCATTCCTCTCCAGTGTTGACATGGATCTTGGGGTGCCTCTGAGTCTCCCAATGGGAGTCAGGCTTCATCTCGAATGGGGGCATGCACGTGTGCTTTTCTCCCGAGCTGCAGCAGTAGGGTCACGCTTCCTGTCAGGTGGATCAAGGGATCTGTGGCTTTCCCTCGAGGCTTTCCCTCGAGGCTTTCTCACAGGGCTGTGCCAAGTGCCACCTTGGTGTGAGTCGATCCTCGGCGTGAAAGACGAGCCGGTGAAGGGAAAAGAGGTTCCTCTGGAATGGACTGAGACATCTGGGGGATTCTTGGAATGATGACACGACCCTGGAGTTCCTCTCGTCGGTCCTGTTGAGAGGGCCTCCTCTTGAGATGCGACAGGAACGCCGGGAATTCTTTCCCGACGAAGCAGGGAAAGGATCCCGCACCTCGAGCTACAAGGCGGAAACGGGGCTCCTCTGGATGTGGGCGGGACCCTCGTGTTTCCTGTCGAGTGGAGACGGGTATGTCGGGGAATTCTTGAGTTGCACCAAGGGTGTGAAAGACCCTTTCGACGTTCCAAAGGTGAGGTGTGATTAGCCCCGAGAAGCCTCTGTGGAAATGGGCCTCCTCTCGCTGGAGGGGAGAACCTCCTGGATTTTCTCGAGTTGTGGCAGGTCTTCTCGAGATACGACGCGGACCTCAGGGACCCGCTCTGGTGGCCTCAGGAAGGGCCAGTCCCCATGCGAGTTGCTAGGGGCCATCTCGGGATTCCTCTCCAGTTGATGTCGGGGCCTAAGACCTTATGTGGAGTCGGGGCCGGAACCTGAGCATTCCTCTCCAGTGTTGACATGGATCTTGGGGTGACTCTGAGTCTCCCCAGGGGAGTCAGGCCTCGTCTCGAGTGGGGGCATGCACGTGCGCTTTTCTCCCGAGCTGCAGCAGTAGGGTCACGCTTCCTGTCACATGGATCAAGGGATCTGTGGCTTTCTCTCGAGGCTTTCCCTCGAGGCTTTCCCACGAGGCTTTCCCACGAGGCTTTCCCAAATTGCTGTGCCAAGTGCCACCTTGGTGTGAGTCGATCCTCGGCGTGAAAGACGAGCCGGTGAAGGGAAAAGAGGTTCCTCTGGAATGGACTGAGACATCTGGGGGACTCTTGGAATGGTGGCACGACCCTGGAGTTCCTCTCGCCGTTCCTGTTGAGAGGGCCTCCTCTTGAGATGCGACGGGAACGCCGGGAACTCTTTCCCGACGAAGCAGGGAAAGGATCGCTCACCTCGAGCTACGAGGCGGAAACGGGGCTCCTCTGGATGTGGGCGGGACCCTCGTGTTTCGTCTCGAGTGGAGATGGGTATGTCGGGGAACTTCTTGAGTTGCACCAAGGGTGTGAAGGACCCTTTCGACGTTCCAGAGGTGAGGTGTGATTAGCCCCGAGAAGCCTGTGCGGAAATGGGCCTCATCTCACCTGGAGGGGAGAACCTCCTGGATTTTCTCGAGTTGCGGCAGGTCTTCTCGTGTTACAACGGGGACCTCAGGGACACGCTCTGGTGGCCTCAGGAAGGGCCAGTCCCCATGCGAGTTGCTAGGGGCCATCTCGGGATACCTGTCCCGTCAATGTCGGGGCCTAAGACCTTGTGTGGAGTCGGGTCCGGAACCTGAGCATTCCTCTCCAGTGTTGACATGGATCTTGGTGTGCCTCTGAGTCTCCCCAGGGGAGTCAGGCTTCGTCTCGAATGGGGGCATACACGAGCGCTTTCCTCCTGAGCTGCAGCAGTAGGGTCACGCTTCCTGTCACGTGGATCAAGGGATCTGTGGCTTTCCCTCGAGGCTTTCCCTCGAGGCTTTCCCACGAGGCTTTCCCACAGGGCTGTGCCACGTGCCACCTTGGTGTGAGTCGATCCTCGGCGTGAAAGACGAGCCGGTGAAGGGAAAAGAGGTTCCTCTGGAATGGACTGAGACATCTGGGGGACTCTTGGAATGGTGGCACGACCCTGGAGTTCCTCTCGCCGTTCCTGTTGAGAGGGCCTCCACTTGAGATGCGACGGGAACGCCGGGAATTCTTTCCCGACGAAGCAGGGAAAGGATCCCTCACCTCGAGCTACGAGGGGGAAACGGGGCTCCTCTGGATGTGGGCGGGACCCTCGTGTTTCGTCTCGAGTGGAGATGGGTATGTCGGGGAACTTCTTGAGTTGCACCAAGGGTGTGAAGGACCCTTTCGACGTTCCAGAGGTGAGGTGTGATTAGCCCCGAGAAGCCTGTGCGGAAATGGGCCTCATCTCGCCTGGAGGGGAGAACCTCCTGGATTTGTCAAGTTACGGCAGGTCTTCTCGTGTTACGACAGGGACCTCAGGGACCCGCTCTGGTGGCCTCAGGAAGGGCCAGTCCCCATGCGAGTTGCTAGGGGCCATCTCGGGATAACTCTCCCGTCGATTTCCCGGCCTAAGACCTTGTGTGGAGTCGGGGCCGGAACCTGAGCATTCCTCTCCAGTGTTGACATGGATCGTGGGGTGCCTCTGAGTCTCCCCAGGGGAGTCAGGCCTCGTCTCGAGTGGGGGCATGCACGTGCGCTACCCTCCCGAGGTGCAGCAGTAGGGTCACGCTTCCTGTCACGTGGATCAAGGGATCTGTGGCTTTCTCTCGAGGCTTTCCCTCGAGGCTTTCCCACAGGGCTGTGCCAAGTGCCACCTTGGTGTGAGTCGATCCTCGTCGTGAAAGACGAGGTGGTGAAGGGAAAAAAGTTTAATCTGGAATGGACTGAGATATCTGGGGGACTCTTGGAATGGTGGCAGGACCCTGGAGTTCCTCTCGCCGTTCCTGTTGAGAGGGCCTCCACTTGAGATGCGACGGGAACGCCGGGAATTCTTTCCCGACAAAGCAGGGAAAGGATCCCTCACCTCGAGCTACGAGGCGGAAACGGGGCTCCTCTGGATGTGGGCGGGACTTTCATGTTTCCTCTCGAGTGGAGACGGGTATGTCGGGGAACTTCTTGAGTTGCACCAAGGGTGTGAAGGACCCTTTAGAAGTTCTAGAGGTGAGGTGTGATTAGCCCCGAGAAGCCTCTGCTGAAATGGGCCTCCTCTCGCCTGGAGGGGAGAACCTCCTGGATTTTCTCAAGTTGCGGCAGGTCTTCTCGAGTTAAGACGGGGACTTCAGGGACCCGCTCTGGTGGCCTCAGGAAGGGCCAGTCCCCATGCGATTTGCTATGGGC
>NW_026292152.1:0-23987 GCF_023091745.1 Budorcas taxicolor | reverse complement strand
AAACGGTGATAAAAAGTAAAATTTGGTGGCCATTTTGTCGCCAATAGATAGGAAGGGGCTACAAATTAAAAATATTAATCAAATTGTTTGTATAAATAAATAAATTCATTTATTTAGAATAAAATTAATAATATAAATCTAAAGTTATTTTCAGATAATTTAAAACATATTTAGAAAATTTAATGTTAAATAAATTTAGTTATTTAATATAAAATTAATTAATTTATAATTTATTATAACAAATTTTAGTTTTTGAATGCTATTTTGTAACCCCGTGGTGGCCATTAGCCACCAAGCGGCAACAAAAAGTAAACGCTTGGTGGCCATTTTGTCGCCAATAGATAGGAATGGCCTACAAATTAAAAATATTAATAAAATTGTTTGTATAAATAAATAAATTCATTTATTTAGAATATAATTAATAATATAAATCAAAAGCTGTTTTTAGATAATATAAAACATATTTACAAAATTTAATGTTAAATAAATTTAGTTATTTAATATAAATTTAATTACTTTATAACTTATTATAACTAATTTTAGTTTTTGAATACTATTTTGTAGCCCCGTGGTGGCGATTGGACACCAAACGGTGACAAAAAGTAAAAGTTTGGTGGTCATTTTGTTGCCAATGGATAGGAAGGGACTCCAAATTAAAAATATAAATCAAATTATTTATATAAATCAATAAATTCATTTATTTAGAATAAAATTAATAATATAAATCAAAAGTTGTTTTTGATAGTATAAAACAAATTTACAAAATTTAATATTAAATAAATTTAGTTTTTTAATATAATATTAATTAATTTATAATTTTTTATAACAAATTTTAGTTTTTGAATACCATTTTGTAGCCTCCTGGTTGTCATTGTTCACCAAACGACGACAAAAAGTAAAAGTTTGGTGGCCATTTGATCGCCAATAGATAGGAAGGGGCAACAAATTAAAAATATAAATCAAATTATTTATATAAATAAATAAATTCATTTATTTAGAATAAAATTAATAATATAAATCAAAAGTTGTTTTTGATAGTATAAAACATATTTACAAAATTTAATGTTAAATAAATTTAGTTATTTAATATAAAATTAAATAATTTATAATTTATTATAACAAAGTTTAGTTTTTGAATACCATTTTGTAGCCCCGTGGTTGCCATTGTTCACCAAACGACGACAAAAAGTAAAAGTTTGGTGGCCATTTGGTCGCTAATAGATAGGAAGGGGCAACAAATTAAAAATATAAATCAAATTATTTATATAAATAAATACATTAATTTATTTAATTTAAAATTAATAATATAAATCAAAAGTAATTTTCAGATAATTTAAAACATATTTACAAAATTTAATGTTAAATAAATTTAGTTATTTAATATAAAATTAATTAATTTATAATTTATTATAACAAATTTTAGTTTTTGAATGCCATTTTGTCGCCAATAGATAGGAAGCGGCTACAAATTAAAAATATTAATCAAATTATTAGTTTAAATAAATAAATTCATTTATTTAGTATAAAATTAATAATATAAATCAAAAGTTGTTTTTAGATAATATAAAACATATTTACAAAATTTAATGTTAAATAAATTTAGTTATTTAATATAAATTTTATTAATTTATAATTTATTATAACTAATTTTAGTTTTTGAATACCATTTTGTAGCCTAGTGGTGGCCATTGGCCACCAAACAGTGACAAAAAGTAAAAGTTTGGTGGCCATAAGGTGCTCCAAATTAAAAATATAAATCAAATTTTTTATATAAATAAATAAATTCATTTATTTAGAAAAAAATTAATAATATAAATCAAAAGTTATTTTTAGATAGTATAAAACATATTTACAAAATTTATTGTTAATTAAATTTAGTTGTTGAATATAAAATTAATTAATTTATAATTTATTATAATAAATTTTAGTTTTTTAATACAACTTTGTCGCCGTGTGGTGGCCATTGGTCATCAAACGGCGACCAAAAGTAAAAGTTTGGTGGCCATTTGGTCACCAATAGATATGAAGGGCTACAAATGAAAAATATAAATCAAATTGTTTATACAAATAAAAAAATTCTTTTATTTAGAATAAAATTAATAATAAAAACAAAAGTTGTTTTTAGATAATATAAAACATATTTATAAAATTTAATGTTAAATAAATTTAGTTATTTAATATAAAATTAATAAATTTGTAATTTATTATATCAAATTTTACTTTTTAAAAGCCATTTTGTAGCCCCGTGGTGATGATTGGCAACCAAACGACGACAAAAAGTAAAAGTTTGGTGGCCATTTTGTCGCCAATAGATAGGAAGGGGCTACAAATTAAAAATATTAATCAAATTGTATGTATAAATAAATAAATTCATTTACTTAGAATAAAATTAATAATATAAATCAAAAGTTGTTTTTAGATAATATAAAACATATTTACAAAATTTAATGTTAAATAAATTTAGTTATTTAATATAAAATTAATTAATTTGTAATTTATTATATAAAATTTTAGTTTTTTTAATACCATTTTGTAGCCCAGTGGTGGCCATTGGCAACCAAACGGCGACAAAAAGTAAAAGTTTGGTTGCTAATAGATATGAAGGGGCTACTAATTAAAAATATAAATCAAATTGTTTTTATAAATCAATAAATTCATTTATTTATAATAAAACTAATAATATAAATCAAAAGCTGTTTCTAGATAATATAAAACATATTTACAAAATTTAATGTTTTATAAATTTAGTAATTTAATATAAAAATTAAATAATTTATAATTTATGATAACAAATTTTACTTTTTGAATACCATTTTGTAGCCCCGTGGTGGCCATTGGCCACCAAACGACGACAAAAAGTAAAAGTTTGGTGGCCATTTGGTCGCCAATAGATAGTAAGGGGCAAGAAATTAAAAATATAAATCAAATTATTTATATAAATAAATAAATTCATTTATTTAGAATAAAATTAATAATATAAATCAAAAGTTATTTTCAGATAATTTAAAACATATTTAGAAAATTTAATTTTAAATAAATTTAGTTATTTAATATAAAATTAAATAATTTATAATTTATTATAATAAATTTTAGTTTTTGAATGGCATTTTGTAACCCAGTGGTGGCGATTAGCCACCAAACGACGACAAAAAGTAAAAGTTTGGTGGTCATTTTGTCGCCAATAGATAGGAAGGGGCTACAAATTAAAAATATTAATCAAATTATTTGTATAAATACATAAATTCACTTATTTAGAATAAAATTAATTATATAAATCAAAATTTGTTTTTAGATAATATAAAACATATTTACAAAATTTAATGTTAAATAAATTTAGTTATTTAATACAAATTTAATTAATTTATAATTTATTATAACAAATTTTAGTTTTTGAACACCATTTTGTAACCCCGTGGTAGCCATTGTCCACCAAACGGCGACAAAAAGTAAAAGTTTGGTGGCCATTTTGTCGCCAATAGATAGGAAGGGGCTCCAAATTAAAAATATAAATCAAATTATTTATATAAATGAATAAATTCATTTATTAAGAATAAAATTAATAATATACATCAAAAGTTATTTTTAGATAGTATAAAACATATTTAAAAAATTTAATGTAAAATAAATTTCGTTATTTAATATAAAATTAATTAATTTATAATCTATTATAACAAATTTTAGTTTTTGAATACCATTTTGTAGCCCTGTGGTGGCCATTGGCCACCAAACGATGACAAAAAGTTAAAGTTTGGTGGCCATTTGGTCGCCAATAGATAGGAAGGGGCAACAAATAAAAAATATAAATCAAATTATTTATATAAATAAATAAATTCATTTATTTAGAATAAAATTAATAATATAAATCAAAAGTTATTTTCAGATAATTTAAAACATCTTTACAAAATTTAATGTTAATAAAATTTAGTTATTTAATATAAAATTAATTAATTTATAATTTATTATAACAAAATTTAGTTTTTGAATGCCATTTTGTAGCCACGTGGTGGCGATTAGCCACCAAACGGCGACAAAAAGTAAAAGTTTGGTGGCCATTTTGCCGCCAATAGATAGGAAGGGGCTACAAATAAAAAATATTAATCAAATTGTCTGTATAAATAAATAAATTCATTTATTTAGAATAAAATTAATAATATAAATCAAAACTTGATTTTAGATAATATAAAACATATTTACAAAATTTAATGTTAAATAAATTTAGTTATTTATTATAAATTTAATTAATTTATAAATTATTATAACAAATTTTAGTTTTTGAACACCATTTTGTAACCCCGTGGTGGCCATTGGCCACCAAACGGCGACAAAAAGTAAATGTTTGGTTGCCAATATATATGAAGGGGCTACAAATTAAAAATATAAATCAAATTGTTTATATAAATAAATAAATTCATTTATTTAGAATAAAAATAATAATATAAATCAAAATTTATTTTTGGATAATACAAAACATATTTATAAAATTTAATGTTAAATAAAATTAGATATTTAATATAAAATTAATTAATTTGTAATTTATTATATCTAATTTTAGTTTTTTAATACCATTTTGTTGCCCCTTGGTGGCCATTGGAGCCCAAACGGTGACAAAAAGAAAATGTTTGGTGGCCATTTTGTCGCCAATAGATAGGAAAGGGCTACAAATTAAAAATATAAATCAAATTGTTTATATAAATAAATAAATTCATTTATTTAGAATAAAATTAATAATATAAATCAAAAGTTATTTTTTGATAATTTAAAACATATTAAAAAAATTTAATGTTAAATAAATTTAGTTATTTAATATAAAATTAATTAATTTATAATTTATTATAACAAATTTTAGTTTTTGAATGCCATTTTGTAGCCCATAGTGGCGATTGGCCATCAAACGGTGACAAAAAGTAAAAGTTTGGTGGCCATTTTGTCGCCATTAGATAGGAACGGGCTACAAATTAAAAATATTAATCAAATAGTTTGTTTAAATAAATAAATTCATTTATTTATAGTAAAATTAATAATATAAATCAAAAGTTGTTTTTAGATAATATAAAACATATCTACAAATTTTAATGTTAAATAAATTTAGTTATTTAAAATAAAATTAATTAATTTATAATTTATTATAACAAATTTTAGTTTTTTAGTACCATTTTGTAGCCCCATGGTGGCCATTGGCCACCAAACGGTGACAAAAAGTAAAAGTTTGGTGGCCATTTTGTCGCTTATAGATAGGAAGGGGCTACAAATTAAAAATATTAATCAAATTATTTGTATAAATAAAAAAATTCATTCATTTCGAATAAAATTAATAATATAAATCAAAAGTTGTTTCTAGAAAATATAAAACATATTTACAAAATTTAATGTTAAATAAATTTAGTTATTTAATCTAAAATTAATTAATTTGTAATTTATTATATCAAATTTTAGTTTTTGAATGCCATTTTGTAGCCACTTGGTAGCGATTGGCAACCAAACGGTGACAAAAAGTAAAAGTTTGGTGGTCATTTTGTCGCCAATAGATAGGAAGGGGCTACAAATTAAAAATATTAATCAAATTGTTTGTATAAATAAATAAATTAATTTATTTAGAATAAAATTAATAATATAAATCAAAAGTTGTTTTTAGATAATATAAAACATATTTACAAAATTTAATGTTAAATAAATTGATTTATTTAATATAAGATTAATTAATTTGTAATTTATTATATCAAATTTTAGTTTTTTAATACCATTTGGTAGGCCCGTGGTGGCCATTGGCCACTAAACGGCGACAAAAAATAAAAGTTTGGTTGCTAATAGATATAAAGGGGCTACAAATTAAAAATATAAATCAAATTGTTTATATAAATCAATAAATTCAATTATTTAGAATAAAACTAATAATATAAATCAAAAGCTGTTTTTAGATAATATAAAACATATTTACAAAATTTAATGTTAAATAAATTTAGTTATTTAATATAAAATTAATTAATTTATAATTTATCATAACAAATTTTAGTTTTTGAATACCATTTTGTAGCCCCAATGTGGCCATTAGACACCAAATGGCGACAAAAAGTAAAAGTTTGGTGGCCATTTAGTCGCTAATAGATATGAAGGGGCAACAAATTAAAAATATAAATCAAATTGTTTATACAAATAAATAAATTCATTTATTTAGAATAAAATTGATAATATAAATTAAAAGTTGTTTTTAGATAATATAAAACATATTTACAAATTTTAATGTTAAATAAATTTAGTTATCTAATATAAAATTAATTAATTTATAATTTATCATAACAAATTTTAGTTTTTGAATACTATTTTGTTGCCCCGTGGTGGCCATTGGCCACAAAACGACGACAAAAAGTAAAAGTTTGGTGGCCATTTGTTCGCTAATAGATATATAGAGGCTACAAATTAAAAATATAAATCAAATTGTTTATATAAATAAATAAATTTATTTATTTATAATAAAATTAATAATATAAATCAAAAAGTTGTTTTTAGATAATATAAAACATATTTACAAAATTTAATGTTAAATAAATTTAGTTATTTAATATAAAATTAATTAATTTAAAATTTATTATAACAAAATTTTGTTTTTGAATAACATTTTGTTGCCCCGTGGTGGCCATTGGCCACCAAACGACCACAGAAAGTAAAAGTTTGGGGGCCATTTAGTAGCCAATTGATATGAAGGGGCTACAAATTAAAAATATAAACCAAATTGTTTATATAAATAAATAAATTCATTTATTTATAATAAAATTAATAATATAAATCAAAAGTTGTTTTTAGATTAGATAAAACATATTTACAAAATTTAATGTTAAATAAATTAAGTTATTTAATATAAAATTAATTAATTTATAATTTATTATAACAAATTTTAGTTTTTGAATACCCTTTTGTAGCCCCGTGGTGGCCATTGGCCACCAAACGACGACAAAAAGTAAAAGTTTGGTGGCCATTTATTCGCTAATAGATATATAGAGGCTACAAATTAAAAATATAAATCAAATTGTTTATATAAATAAATAAATTCAATTATTTATAATAAAATTAATAATATAAAAAAAAGTTGTTTTTAGATAATATAAAACATATTTACAAAATTTAATGTTAAATAAATTAAGTTATTTAATATAAAATTAATTAATTTATAATTTATTATAAGAAATTTTAGTTTTTGAATACCATTTTGTAGTACCGTGGTTGCCATTGGCCACCAAACGGCCACAAAATGTAAAAGTTTTGGGGCCATTTGGTCGCCAATTGATATGAAGTGGCTACAAATTAAAAATATAAATCAAATTATTTATATAAATAAATTAATTCATTTATTTAGAATAAAATTAATAATATAATCAAAAGTTATTTTTAGATAATATAAAATATATTTACAAAATTTAATGTTAAATAAATTTTTTAATTTAATATAAAATTAATTAATTTATAATTTATTATAACAAATTTTAGTTTTTGAATACCACTTTGTAGCCCCGTGGTGGCCATTGGCCACCAAACGGCCACAAAAAGCGAAAGTTTGGTGGCCATTTGGTCGCCAATTGATATGAAGAGGCTACAAATTAAAAATATAAATTAAATTGTTTATATAAATAAATAAATTCATTTATTTATAATAAGATTAATAATATAAATCAAAAGTTGCTTTTAGATAATATAAAACCTATTTACAAAATTCAATGTTAAATAAATTTCGTTATTTAATATAAAATTAATTAATTTATAATTTATTATAACAAATTTTAGTTTTTGAATACCATCTTGTGGCCCAGTGGTGTCCATTGGCTACCAAACGACGACAAAAAGTAAAAGGGTGGTGGCCATTTGGCCGCTAATAGATATGAAGGGGCTACAAATTAAAAATATAAATCAAATTGTTTATATACTTAAATAAATTCATTTATTTATAATAAAATTTATAATATAAATCAAAAGTTATTTTTAGATAATATAAAAAATATTTACAAAATTTAATGTTGAATAAATTTAGTTATTTAATACAAAATTAATTAATTTTCAATTTATTATAACAAATTTTTGTTTTTGAATACCATTTTGTAGACCCGTGGTGGCCATTGCAACCAAACGGCGACAAAAAGTAAAAGTTTGGTTGCTAATAGATATGAAGGCGCAACAAATTAAAAATATAAATTAAATTTGTTATATAAATAAATAAATTCATTTATTTAGGATAAAATTGATAATATAAATCAAAAGTTGTTTTTAGATAATATAAACAATATTTGCAAAATTTAAAGATAAATAAATTTAATTATCTAATAGAAAATTAATTAATTTATAATTTATTATAACAAATTTTAATTTTTGAATACCACTTTGTAGCCCTGTGGTGGCCATTGGCCACCAAACGGCGACAAAAAGTAAAAGTTTGGTGGCCAATTGGTCGCCAATTGATATGAAGGGGCTACAAATTAAAAATATAAATTAAAATGTTTATATAAATAAATAAATTCATTTATTTATAATAAGATTAATAATATAAATCAAAAGTTGTTTATAGATAATATAAAACATATTTACAAAATTTAATGTTAAATAAATTAAGTTATTTAATATAAAATTAATTAATTTATAATTTATTATAACAAATTTTAGTTTTTGAATACCATTTTGTAGCCCCGTGGTGGCCATTGGCCACCAAACGGCGATAAAAAGTAAAAGTTTGGTGGCCATTTTTTCGCTAATAGATATGTAGGGGCTACAAATTAAAAATATAAATCTAATTATTTATATACTTAAATAAATTGATTTATTTAGAATAAAATTAATAATATAAATCAAAAGTTATTTTTAGATAATTTAAAACATATTTACAAAATTTTACGTTAAATATAATTTGTTATTTAATATAAAATTAATAAATTAATAGTTTATTATAACAAATTTTAGTTTTTGAATACCATTTTGTAGCCCCGAGGTGGCGATTGGCCACCAAACGGCGACAAAAAGGAAAAGTTTGGTGGCCATTTATTCGCTAATAGATATATAGAGGCTACAAATTAAAAATATAAATCAAATTGTTTATATAAATAAATAAATTCAATTATTTATAATAAAATTAATAATATAAAAAAAGTTGTTTTTAGATAATATAAAACATATTTACAAAATTTAATGTTAAATAAATTAAGTTATTTAATATAAAATTAATTAATTTATAATTTATTATAAGAAATTTGAGTTTTTGAATACCATTTTGTAGTACCGTGGTGGCCATTGGCCACCAAACGGCCACAAAATGTAAAAGTTTTGGGGCCATTTGGTCGCCAATTGATATGAAGGGGCTACAAATTAAAAATATAAATCAAATTGTTTATATAAATAAATAAATTCAATTATTTATAATAAAATTAATAATATAAAAAAAGTTGTTTTTAGATAATATAAAACATATTTACAAAATTTAATGTTAAATAAATTAAGTTATTTAATATAAAATTAATTAATTTATAATTTATTATAAGAAATTTGAGTTTTTGAATACCATTTTGTAGTACCGTGGTGGCCATTGGCCACCAAACGGCCACAAAATGTAAAAGTTTTGGGGCCATTTGGTCGCCAATTGATATGAAGGGGCTACAAATTAAAAATATAAATCAAATTGTTTATATAAATAAATAAATTCATTTATTTATAATAAGATTAATAATATAAATCAAAAGTTGTTTTTAGATAATATAAAACATATTTACAAAATTTAATGATAAATAAATTAAGTTATTTAATATAAAATTAATTAATTTATAATTATTTATAACAATTTTTAATTTTTGAATATTATTTTGTAGCCCCGTGGTGGCCATTGGCAACCAAACGGCCACAAAAAGTAAAATTTTTGGGGCCATTTGGTCGCCAATTGATATGAAGGGGCTACAAATTAAAAATATAAATCAAATTGTTTATATAATTAAATAAATTCATTTATTTAGAATAAAATTAATAATTTAATCTAAAGTTATTTTTTGATAATATAAAACATATTTACAAAATTTAATGTTAAATAAATTTTGTAATTTAATATATAATTAATTAATTTATAATTTATTATCACAAATTTTAGTTTTTGAATACCACCTTGTAGCCCCATGGTGGCCATTGGCCACCAAACGGTGACAAAAAGTAAAAGTTTGGTGGCCATTTGGTCGGCAATGGATATAAAGCGGCTACAAATTAAAAATATAAAATAAATTGTTTATATAAATAAATAAATTCATTTATTTATAATAAGATTAATAATATAAATAAAAAGTTGTTTTTAGATAATATAAAACCTATTTACAAAATTTAATATTAAACAAATTTAGTTATTTAATATAAAATTAATTAATTTATAATTTATTCTAACAAATTTTAGATTTTGAATACCATTTTGTAGCCCCGTGGTGGCTATTGGACACCAAATGGCGACAAAAAGTAAAAGTCGGGTGGCCATTTGGTCGCTAATAGATATGAAGGGGCAACAAATTAAAAATATAAATCAAATTCTTTATACAAATAAATAAATTCATTTATTTAGAATAAAATTGATAATATAAATCAAAAGTAGTTTTTAGATAATATAAAGCATATTTACAAAATTTAATGTAAAATAAATTTAGTTATCTAATATAAAATTAATTAATTTATAATTTATGATAACAAAATTTTGTTTTGAATTCTATTTTGTTGCCCCGTGCTGGCCATTGGCCACCAAACGGCGGCAAAAAGTAAAAGTTTGGTGGCCATTTGTTCGCTAATAGATATATTGACGCTACAAATTAAAAATAATCAAATTGTTTATATAAATAAATAAATTCATTTATTTATAATAAAATTAATAATATAAAGAAAAAGTTGTTTTTAGATAATATAAAACATATTTACAAAATTTAATGTTAAATAAATTAAGTTATTTAATATAAAATTAATTAATTTATAATTTATTATAACAAATTTTAGTTTTTGAATACCATTTTGTAGCCCCGAGGTGGCCATTGGCCACCAAACGGCGATAAAAAGTAAAAGTTTGGTGGCCATTTTTTCGCTAATAGATATGTAGGGGCTACAAATTAAAAATATAAATCAAATTATTTATATACTTAAATAAATTGATTTATTTAGAATAAAATTAATAATATAAATCAAAAGTTATTTTTAGATAATATAAAACATATTTACAAAATTTTATGTTAAATATAATTTGTTATTTAATATAAAATTAATTAATTAATAGTTTATTATAACAAATTTTAGTTTTTGAATACCATTTTGTAGCCCCGTGGTGGCGATTGGCCACCAAACGGCGACAAAAAGGAAAAGTTTGGTGGCCATTTATTCGCTAATAGATATATAGAGGCTACAAATTAAAAATATAAATCAAATTGTTTATATAAATAAATAAATTCAATTATTTATAATAAAATTAATAATATAAAAAAAAGTTGTTTTTAGATAATATAAAACATATTTAGAAAATTTAATATTAAATAAATTAAGTTATTTAATAAAAAATTAATTAATTTATAATTTATTATAAGAAATTTTAGTTTTTGAATACCATTTTGTAGTACCGTGGTGGCCATTGGCCACCAAACGGCCACAAAATGTAAAAGTTTTGGGGCCATTTGGTCGCCAATTGATATGAAGTGGCTACAAATTAAAAATATAAATCAAATTATTTATATAAATAAATTAATTCATTTATTTAGAATAAAATTAATAATATAATCAAAAGTTATTTTTAGATAATATAAAATATATTTACAAAATTTAATGTTAAATAAATTTTTTAATTTAATATAAAATTAATTAATTAATTTATAATTTATTATAACAAATTTTGTTTTTGAATACCACTTTGTAGCCCCGTGGTGGCCATTGGCCACCAAACGGCCACAAAAAGCGAAAGTTTGGTGGCCATTTGGTCGCCAATTGATATGAAGAGGCTACAAATTAAAAATATAAATTAAATTGTTTATATAAATAAATAAATTCATTTATTTATAATAAGATTAATAATATAAATCAAAAGTTGCTTTTAGATAATATAAAACCTATTTACAAAATTCAATGTTAAATAAAATTAGTTATTTAATATAAAATTAATTAATTTATAATTTATTATAACAAATTTTAGTTTTTGAATACCATCTTGTGGCCCAGTGGTGTCCATTGGCTACCAAACGACGACAAAAAGTAAAAGTGTGGTGGCCATTTGGCCGCTAATAGATATGAAGGGGCTACAAATTAAAAATATAAATCAAATTGTTTATATACTTAAATAAATTCATTTATTTAGAATAAAATTTATAATATAAAACAAAAGTTATTTTTAGATAATATAAAAAATATTTACAAAATTTAATGTTAAATAAATTTAGTTATTTAATACAAAATTAATTAATTTGTAATTTATTATAACAAATTTTAGTTTTTGAATACCATTTTGTAGACCCGTGGTGGCCATTGCAACCAAACGGTGACAAAAAGTAAAAGTTTGGTTGCTAATAGATATGAAGGCGCAACAAATTAAAAATATAAATCAAATTTGTTATATAAATAAATAAATTCATTTATTTAGAATAAAATTGATAATATAAATCAAAAGTTGTTTTTAGATAATATAAACAATATTTGTAAAATTTAATGATAAATAAATTTTGTTATCTAATAGAAAATTAATTAATTTATAATTTATTATAACAAATTTTAATTTTTGAATACCAGTTTGTAGCCCTGTGGTGGCCATTGGCCACCAAACGGCAACAAAAAGTAAAAGTTTGGTGGCCAATTGGTCGCCAATTGATATGAAGGGGCTACAAATTAAAAATATAAATTAAAATGTTTATATAAATAAATAAATTCATTTATTTATAATAAGATTAATAATATAAATCAAAAGTTGTTTATAGATAATATAAAACATATTTACAAAATTTAATGTTAAATAAATTAAGTTATTTAATATAAAATTAATTAATTTATAATTTATTATAACAAATTTTAGTTATTGAATACCATTTCGTAGCTCTGTGGTGGCCATTGGCCACCAAACGGCGATAAAAAGTAAAAGTTTGGTGGCCATTTTTTCGCTAATAGATATGTAGGGGCTACAAATTAAAAATATAAATCAAATTATTTATATACTTAAATAAATTGATTTATTTAGAATAAAATTAATAATATAATTCAAAAGTTATTTTTAGATAATATAAAACATATTTACAAAATTTTACGTTAAATATAAATTGTTATTTAATATAAAATTAATTAATTAATAGTTTATTATAACAAATTTTAGTTTTTGAATACCATTTTGTAGCCCCGTGGTGGCGATTGGCCACCAAACGGCGACAAAAAGGAAAAGTTTGGTAGCCATTTATTCGCTAATAGATATATAGAGGCTACAAATTAAAAATATAAATCAAATTGTTTATATAAATAAATAAATTCAATTATTTATAATAAAATTAATAATATAAAAAAAAGTTGTTTTTAGATAATATAAAACATATTTACAAAATTTAATGTTAAATAAATTAAGTTATTTAATATAAAATTAATTAATTTATAATTTATTATAAGAAATTTGAGTTTTTGAATACCATTTTGTAGTACCGTGGTGGCCATTGGCTACCAAACGGCCACAAAATGTAAAAGTTTTGGGGCCATTTGGTCGCCAATTGATATGAAGGGGCTACAAATTAAAAATATAAATCAAATTGTTTATATAAATAAATAAATTCATTTATTTATAATAATATTAATAATATAAATCAAAAGTTGTTTTTAGATAATATAAAACATATTTACAAAATTTAATGATAAATAAATTAAGTTATTTAATATAAAATTAATTAATTTATAATTATTTATAACAAATTTTAATTTTTGAATATTATTTTGTAGCCACGTGGTGGCCATTGGCCACCAAACGGCCACAAAAAGTAAACGTTTTGGGGCCATTTGGTCGCCAATTGATATGAAGGGGCTACAAATTAAAAATATAAATCAAATTGTTTATATAATTAAATAAATTCATTTATTTAGAATAAAATTAATAATATAATCAAAAGTTATTTTTAGATAATATAAAACATATTTACAAAATTTAATGTTAAATAAATTTTGTTATTTAATATAAAATTAATTAATTTATAATTTATTATCACAAATTTTAGTTTTTTGAATACCACCTTGTAGCCCCGTGGTGGCCATTGGCCACCAAACGGTGACAAAAAGTAAAAGTTTGGTGGCCATTTGGTCGGCAATTGATATAAAGCGGCTACAAATTAAAAATATAAAATAAATTGTTTATATAAATAAATAAATTCATTTATTTATAATAAGATTAATAATATAAATAAAAAGTTGTTTTTAGATAATATAAAACCTATATACAAAATTTAATATTAAATAAATTTAGTTATTTAATATAAAATTAATTAATTTATAATTTATTCTAACAAATTTTAGTTTTTGAATACCATTTTTGTAGCCCCGTGGTGGCCATTGGACACCAAATGGCGACAAAAAGTAAAAGTTTGGTGGCCATTTGGTCGCTAATAGATATGAAGGGGCAACAAATTAAAAATATAAATCAAATTGGTTTATACAAATAAATAAGTTCATTTATTTAGAATAAAATTGATAAATATAAATCAAAAGTAGTTTTTAGATAATATAAAGCATATTTACAAAATTTAATGTTAAATAAATTTAGTTATCTAATATAAAATTAATTAATTATAATTTATGATAACAAATTTTTGTTTTGAATTCTATTTTGTTGCCCCGTGCTGGCCATTGGCCACCAAACGGCGGCAAAAAGTAAAAGTTTGGTGCCCATTTGTTCGCTAATAGATATATAGAGGCTACAAATTAAAAATAATCAAATTGTTTATATAAATAAATAAATTCATTATATTTATAATAAAATTAATAATATAAAGCAAAAGTTGTTTATAGATAATATAAAACATATTTACAAAATTTTAATGTTAAATAAATTTAGTTATTTAATATAAAATTAATTAATTTAAAATTTATTATAACAAATTTTTGTTTTTGAATACCATTTTGTTGCCCCGTTGGTGGCCATTGGCCACCAAACGGCCACAAAATGTAAAAGTTTTGGGGCCATTTGGTCGCCAATTGATATGAAGGGGCTACAAATTAAAAATATAAATCAAAATATTTATATAAATAAATTAATTCATTTATTTAGAATAAAATTAATAATATAATCAAAGTTATTTTTAGATAATATAAAACATATTTACAAAATTTAATGTTAAATAAATTTTTATTTAATATAAAATTAATTAATTTATAAATTATTATAACAAATTTTAGTTTTTGAATACAACTTTGTAGCCCTGTGGTGGCCATTGGCCACCAAACGGCGACAAAAAGTGAATGTTTGGTGGCCATTTGGTCGCCAATTGATATAAAGGGGCTACAAATTAAATATATAAATTAAATTGTTTATATAAATAAATATATTCATTTATTTATAATAAGATTAATGATATAAATCAAAAGTTGTCTTCAGATAATATAAAACTATTTACAAAATTTAATGTTAAATAAATTAAGTTATTATAATATAAAATTAATTAATTTATTAATTTATTATAACAAATTTTAAGTTTTTGAATACCATCTTGTGGCCCAATGGTGGCCATTGGCCACCAAACGGCGACAAAAAAGTAAAAGTTTGGTGGTCCATTTGGTCACTAATAGATATGGAAGGGGCTAAAAATTAATAATATAAATCAAATTGTTTATATAATTAAATAAATTTTATTTATTTAGAATAAAATTTATAATATAAATCAAAAGTTGTTTTTAGATAATATAAAAAATATTTACAAAATTTAATGTTAAATAAATTTAGTTATGTAATACAAAATTAATTAACTTGTAATTTATTATAACAAATTTTTAGTTTTTGAATACAATTTTGTAGCCCCGTGGTGGCCATTGGCAACCAAACGGCGACAAAAAGTAAAAGTTTGGTTGCTAATAGATATGAAGGCGCAACAAATTAAAAATATAAATTAATTTTTTATATAAATAAAATAAATTCATTTATATAGAATAAAACTGATAATATAAATCAAAAGTTGTTTTTAGATAATATAAACAATATTTGCAAAATTTAATGTTGAATAAATTTTGTTATCTAATAGAAAATTAATTAATTTATAATTTATTATTACAAATTTTAGTTCTGAATACCACTTTGTAGCCCCGTGGTGGCCATTGGCCACCAAACGGCGACAAAAGTAAAAGTTTGGTGGCCATTTGGTCACCAATTGATATGAAGGGGCTACAAATTAAAATATAAAATAAATTGTTTATATAAATAAATAAATTCATTTATTTATAATAAGATTAATAATATAAATCAAAAGTTGTTTATACTATAATATAAAACCTAATTTACAAAATTTAATGTTAAATAAATTAAGTTATTTAATATAAAATTAATTAATTTATAATTTATTATAACAAATTTTAGTTTTTTGAATACCATTTTGTAGCCCCGTGGTGGCCATTGGCCACCAAACGGCGATAAAAAGTAAAAGTTGGTGGCCATTTTTTCCCTAATAGATATGTAGGGGCTACAAATTAAAAATATAAATCAAATTATTTATATACTTAAATAAATTGATTTATTTAGAATAAAATTTAATAATATAAATCAAAAGTAATTTTTAGATAATATAAAACATATTTACAAAATTTTATGTTAAATATAATTTTGTTATTTAATATAAAATTAATTAATTAATAATTTATTATAACAAATTTTAGTTTTTGAATACCATTTTGTAGCTCCGTGGTGGCGATTGGCCACCAAACTGCGACAAAAAGGAAAACTTTGGTGGCCATTTTGTCGCCAATAGATAGGAAGAGGCTACAAATCAAATTGTTTATATAAATAAATAAATTCATTTCTTTAGAATAAAATTAATAATATAAATCAAAAGTTGTTTTTTGGATAATATAAAACATATTTACAAAATTTAATGGTATATAAATTTAGTTATTTAATATAAAAATTAATTTATTTATAATTTATTATACAAATTTTGATTTTTGATACCAGTTTTGTAGCCCCGTGGAGGCCATTGGCCACAAACGGCGACAAAAAGTGAAAGTTTGGTGGCCATTTGGTCACCAATTGATATGAAGGGGCTACAAACTAAAAATATAAATTAAATTGTTTATATAAATAAATTAATTCATTTATTTAGAATAAAATTAATAATATAATCAAAAGATATTTTTAGATAATATAAAACATATTTACAAAATTTAATGTTAAATAAATTTTGTAATTTAATATAAAATTAATTAATTTATAATTTATTATAACAAATTTTAGTTTTGAATACCATTTTGTAGCCCAATGGTGGGCCATTGGCCACCAAACGGTGACAAAAAGTGAAAGTTTGGTGGTCATTTGGTCGCCAATTGATATGAATGTGCTACAAATTAAAAATATAAATTAAATTGTTTATATAAATAAATAAATTCATTTATTTATAATAAGATTAATAATATAAATCAAAAGTTGTTTTTACATAATATAAGACCTTTTTACAAAATTTAATGTTAAATAAATTTAGTTATTTAATATAAAATTAATTAATTTATAATTTATTATAACATATTTTAGTTTTTGAATACCATCTGGTGGCCTAGTGGTGGCCATTTGTGATGCCCGAGATTTTAGCTGTACATTTATTTACTGTTGCATCTATTGTTTGCGCATTTCCTTCTGTGCTTTATTAACTGTCTTCTTTAGCTACTATTCATCCCGTTTTCAAACTATATTCTATTAAAGAATTAGCATTTTTATTAAATCACATTAATTGTTAGAGGAGTGGGAAAAATGTGCATTTGAGTTTAAAGCGATAGGAGCCTTCGTTTAGAAAATGATTTGTGAAAACTAGTGAATAGTGTTACGTATGAAACATAATGTTTTAGTTAGCTAACTTAATTTATGTGCAATGAACTTGTTTTAAAGCTAACTAAGCTCATTTTAATAGACCATTTAAGCACCCCCCCTTGACCCCACCCATAGCCTACTCATTATATAGCAAAAATAAGCTCAAAAACACACAAAAAAAGAGAAGAAATGTGCAGGAATTACTGTAGCAGGGCCGAAAATACCAAAGGAGAAGGAAAAGAGGAGATTTTGCTTCAACAACCTTGCATCTTGAGCTCCTAGCTTGATCTTGGGAGGGTTTTGAGCATCCTAGGGCCTTCAACAAGCTTCATTATCTTCAAAAATTGTGAGGGAGATGCATTTTATTTCTTTCAAAGTTCATGCTCTTTTGTTGAATTTTCTTGATTTGTTGATATTAGCTATAAAACTTGTTATGAATGCTTGCTATGAGTTATTTGATACCTATAGAGTTAACTTTTATAGTTTGTTAGAAGATTCCATGGTTGAATGCATGTATTGATCAAAAGAGATGATGAATAGTGCCTATTTGAGAAAAATTGCTAATTAGCTTGAATTGTGGCTTCAATTAGGTGCTCTAGACCCTAGTGAAGTTAGTTGAAAAGCCACGTGAGGTTGAATCACTCAAAATCGAATTTAATTGCATAAATAGCCGACTTTAAAAAGGGGACTTTTTCCGTTGAGCAATCCGGGCATGTTTGGGCATTGATTTGGGTATCCTTGGGTTAAGGAAGCACCTTTGGTGCTTTCGTTTCGCAGAAATGGGGTTCGGTTAGTATAGTTGTAGTTCAAATCCGTTCGGGGCCTTCCCGAACTTTTGTTTCTAAAATGTGTTTTTATGATCCTAAAAGGTGCCTTTGGGTTAATTGAGAATATAGAGAGACTAGGATATGATTGGGAATCTTGAACCATGCTTAGGAGAAAGAAAACTCGGTTAAAGAAAGGGGAAAAAGTAGTTTTGGCTATATTTGATGCAATTGGCACTTGTATTTAAGTTAACTCATATTATATTGAATATTTAGGATATAATTAAGCTATTTGAGTAGGTTGTGGGAATGGTTTATGTTGATTGCTACTTTTGGAATCTTAATGCTATATTCGCACTTGTGTGAATTATATCGGGAATATTTGTGAGGGCGGCCTATTTTGTCGTCCCTCATACGTGTTATGTGATTTCTTGATTGCGTGTGTCTTGTCTCGGGGTTGCGTAACCTTTTCGGACATGGTAGCGTCGAGAAACACGGGCGGCGTCGGGCTTGCCGTGCTCCCTCGACTACCATGGTGCCTATTCCCTTTCTCGCTGAGGCATACTCCACTACCCCAGAGGCGTGGTTCACCTGCTGGGCATGGACCTACCTCGGGAGAAAGGGTTGTAGGATCGGGATACATCCGGAGTATCCTAATTGTTGGTGTTTGGGGTTTGCCGGCATGTTCGTGATGCTCGTGGTTCGTGGCTCGTGATTGAAGACTCGGAAGTGAAACCGTATCCTTTTAAAAGTGGTTAATTGCTTGGTTTATTGTCTTGTTGGTTTATGTGGATTATATATGTTTTCTTGGGTTTGCATATCATATTGCACGTTGGCATGTTGCATTACCTCCCTCGCTGGGCAACATTGTTGCTCATTCCTCATTTAATATGTTTCAGGTGAAGCTGAGGTGAATCCTCAGCTGATAGAAGAAGAGGAAGAAGTGCTAGTTAAGCAATTTCGGTGATTTCTTGTGTGATAAGGTTGTCTAAAATGAGAAGCTTGCGTGGAGGTGTTGTTGATTGCCTTTTTGTGACCTTGGGGTCTTGAGTATAAATGGTGAATGTAATAATTTGTAATCTTGTATGTTGGATATAAAGTGGAATGACATGTAATAATCCATAGTAAACTTATTCTTTTGCATGCTTGTGTGATTAACAAACTTAAAAGTAGAACTTGGCCATTGTTGTATCTAACTACCTATAGTTAAAATTAGAAATGCTTTGCTTGCTTGTGTGTTATATGTAATTGTTATTCCAAGGCTCGGATGGCCTTGTGATCGCAGGTGGCCCATAAAAATCTTGGAGGATTGGTTATAAGAGTTGTTGTTTGTGGATCTAGCATCATGGGTGTCTTTGTGTAGGTATAGTTTAGTCCTATAAACAGGGGAGACTCTGTCCGTTTTTTCCCTAAAATTTTGTGCCCGGGGTTTGGAATTGGGTGAGAATAGCATGATAAATAGGAGTCCCGGTCTCGTGAGGGATCGGGGCATTACAGAAGTAGTATCAGAGCTTAGCTAGTTAGCTAGGCGCAAGCCGGGATAGGGTCTTCGGCTTGTGGGGTAGTGGCCTTAGTGTCAATGTGTTTAGAAAGTGTATGTGCATGTCTTATGTGATAAGAGATTTAATGTGATCAATGTGCTTATGTGATCAACATGTTTTATATGTTGAGTGAACTAGTTGTGGTTTATGTGCTTGTGTGGTAAGTGGAATGGATGTGATTAACGTGCCTTGTGTGAATTATGTACTTTATGTACTTGAGTGCTCGATATGCTTTATATGACTAATGTGAATATGTGATTAACTTGTTTTAGGTGAAGTTGTTGTTTAAATGACTTACTAGTTTATAATTTGTGTATGTGAACTTGTTGCTTATGTGACTTTACATGTTATAAATTGGTAACGTGATCAATGTGTTTTATGTATGAGGGTAACTCGCTTGTATGTGTAAGAAAATGCGTGGATGCAATTTGTTTAAGGGGGAGAGGATGTGACGCCCGAGATTTTAGCCGTACATTTATTTACTGTTGCATCTATTGTTTGCGCATTTCCTTCTGTGCTTTATTAACTGTCTTCTTTAATTACTATTCATCCCGTTTTCAAACTATATTCTATTAGAGAATTAGCATTTTTATTAAATCACATTAATTGTTAGAGGAGTGGGAAAAATGTGCATTTGAGTTTAAAGCGATAGGAGCCTTCGTTTAGAAAATGATTTGTGAAAACTAGTGAATAGTGTTACGTATGAAACATAATGTTTTAGTTAGCTAACTTAATTTATGTGCAATGAACTTGTTTTAAAGCTAACTAAGCTCATTTTAATAGACCATTTAAGCACCCCCTTGACCCCACCCATAGCCTACTCATTATATAGCAAAAATAAGCTCAAAAACACAAAAAAAAAAATAGAAGAAATGTGCAGGAATTACTATAGTAGGGCCGAAAATACCAAAGGAGAAGGAAAAGAGGAGATTTTGCTTCAACAACCTTGCATCTTGAGCTCCTAGCTTGATCTTGGGAGGGTTTTGAGCATCCTAGGGCCTTCAACAAGCTTCATTGTCTTCAAAAATTGTGAGGGAGATGCATTTCATTTCTTTTAAAGTTCATGCTCTTATGTTGAATTTTCTTGATTTGTTGATATTAGCTATAAAACTTGTTATGAATGCTTGCTATGAGTTATTTGATACCTATAGAGTTAACTTTTATAGTTTGTTAGAAGATTCCATGGTTGAATGCATGTATTGATCAAAAGAGATGATGAATAGTGCCTAGAATTAGGGTTTTGAGAAAAATTGCTAATTAGCTTGAATTGAGGCTTCAATTAGGTGCTCTAGATCCTAGTGAAGTTAGTTGAAAAGCCACGTGAGGTTGAATCACTCAAAATCGAATTTAATTGCATAAATAGCCGACTTTAAAAAGGGGACTTTTTCCGTTGAGCAATCCGGGCAAGTTTGGGCATTGATTTGGGTATCCTTGGGTTAAGGAAGCACCTTTGGTGCTTTCGTTTCGCAGAAATAGGGTTCGGTTAGTATAGTTGTAGTTCAAATCCGTTCGTGGCCTTCCCGAACTTTTGTTTCTAAAATGTGTTTTTATGATCCTAAAAGGTGCCTTTGGGTTTAATTGAGAATATAGAAAGACTAGGATATGATTGGGAATCTTGAACCATGCTTAGGAGAAAGAAAACTCGGTTAAAGAAAGGGGAAAAAGTAGTTTTGGCTATATTTGATGCAATTGGCACTTGTATTTAAGTTAACTCATATTATATTGAATATTTAGGATATAATTAAGCTATTTGAGTAGGTTGTGGGAATGGTTTATGTTGATTGCTACTTTTGGAATCTTAATGCTATATTCGTACTTGTGTGAATTATATCGTGAATATTTGTGAGGGCGGCCTATTTTGTCGTCCCTCATACATGTTATGTGATTTCTTGATTGCGTGTGTCTTGTCTCGGGGTTGCGCAACCTTTTCGGACATGGTAGCGTCGAGAAACACGGGCGGCGTCGGGCTTGCCGTGCTCCCTCGACTACCATGGTGCCTATTCCCTTTCTCGCTGAGGCATACTCCACTACCCCAGAGGCGTGGTTCACCTGCTGGGCATGGACCTACCTCGGGATAAAGGGTTGTAGGATCGGGATACATCCGGAGTATCCCAATTGTTGGTGTTTGGGGTTTGCCGGCATGTTCGTGATGCTCGTGGTTCGTGGCTCGTGATTGAAGACTCGGAAGTGGAACCGTATCCTTTTAAAAGTGGTTAATTGCTTGGTTTATTATCTTGTTGGTTTATGTGGATTATATATGTTTTCTTGTGTTTGCATATCATATTGCACGTTGGCATGTTGCATTACCTCCCTCGCTGGGCAACATTGTTGCTCATTCCTCATTTAATATGTTTCAGGTGAAGCTGAGGTGAATCCTCAGCTGATAGAAGAAGAGGAAGAAGTGCTAGTTAAGCAATTTCGGTGACTTCTTGTATGATAAGGTTGTCTAAAATGAGAAGCTTGCGTGGAGGTGTTATTGATTGCCTTTTTGTGACCTTGGGGTCTTGAGTATAAATGGTGAATGTAATAATTTGTAATCTTGTATGTTGGATATAAAGTGGAATGACATGTAATAATCCATAGTAAACTTATTCTTTTGCATGCTTGTGTGATTAACAAACTTAAAAGTAGAACTTGGCCATTGTTGTATCTAACTACCTATAGTTAAAATTAGAAATGCTTTGCTTGCTTGTGTGTTATATGTAATTGTTATTCCAAGGCTCGGATGGCCTTGTGATCGCAGGTGGCCCATAAAAATCTTGGAGGATTGGTTATAAGAGTTGTTGTTTGTGGATCTAGCATCATGGGTGTCTTTGTGTAGGTACAGTTTAGTCCTATAAACAGGGGAGACTCCGTCCGTTTTCCCCTAAAATTTTGTGCCCGGGGTTTGGAATTGGGTGAGAATAGCATGATAAATAGGAGTCTCGGTCTCGTGAGGGATCGGGGCGTTACAGAAGTGGTATCATAGCTTAGCTAGTTAGCTAGGCGCAAGCCGGGATAGGGTCTTCGGCTTGTGGGGTAGTGGCCTTAGTGTCAATGTGTTTAGAAACTGTATGTGTCACGCCCCGACCCGACCCCGCAAAAGGCCAAGCCCGGACCCGACACACGGACGGAGTCTCCTCTGTACCGCGGACGATCCGAAAACCCTAAAAACAATATAATACTTGCGAAAACCATAAAATAACCAAAACAAGCCAACTTTCTGTAAAACATACATTTCCTATTATCCAACTTCCCAAGCCAAAAATGCCATGCATGCTACACAGGTATTCATGCCACTAAACCATTAGCTATTAGTATGCATTTCTTCACTAGTCATCCGAGTATAAGTTTACAATTTTACAAACTTTAAACCATTACAACATAAGACCATTAAAGGTCTCAACTAGAAAATATATATACAAGGCTACAAGCCTCAAAATTAAGCGTCCTTCACGCAATATACATAACAACAAGGTTTGCACAAAACTGGTAACCAACCACCAGCAAAGCAGGTGAGTGCTGTCACGGAAACACTTCCACCTGCTCCTCCTCCTCAATTACCTCGAGAGGGTCTGCCTCAACTACTCCTGTAAAAACATAGTATAGAGAGGAATGAGCAAAAACTATTGCTCAGCGAGGGCAATTGGTCTCAAGGACGGAGATGAGAGGAGTATGCAATGCAATTAGCCAAGCAATATATACAAATCATAT